>NC_057808.1:96399557-96595117 GCF_018294505.1 Triticum aestivum
CCGCCGGCTTCATCTCGGACTCCGCCGCCACCGCGCCTCCACCGAGCGGCGTCCCCGACCTCGCGCGCGATCGGATTGATCACCCGCCCGCCGCCGCGGTCCGCCTCATCCTACGCCGGGCGACCGACCTGGCCCGTCGGTTGCGCGCGCCTCCGCAGGCCCCGTGAAGACCGTCCCGAGTTCAGCGCGCCCCTCTACCGATCGAGCATCGGGCTGCTGCTGCGTCGCCCCGTCGGGCCGCAGCGCCGCTGCCCCGTGGTTCTTCTCCCGGGTGCACCGACCCGCGTCACCGCTGCGTCGCCCCTTCGGGCCGTAGTGCCGCGGCCCGCGGTCCCCCGCTGCCCCGAGGGCGTCCGCTCTAGGCCGTCCCGTGGCTGCACCGACCCTCACGCCACCGCTGCGTCGCCCCGTCGGGCCATAGCGAGCGTGGCACGCGGTCCATGCCGCCGTCCCAAGGCCGTCCCGGTAGTTGCACCGACTCGCGAACCGCCGTTGCGTCGCCCCTACGGGCCGCAGCGTCGCGGCCCGCGGTCCCAGCCGCCGCCCCGAGGTCTTCCCATCGTCGACCCGACCCGCCTGCCGCTGCTGCGTCGCCCCTTCGGGTCGTAGCGCCGCGGCCCGCGGTCCACTCCACCGTCACCGCGCGTCGACCCCTCATGGTATGCGCCGCGCCGTCTCTCTTAGCGCGGGAACACCACCGTCCGCGCCGGTCTTCGTCACGCTGTCAGGGTTCTTCGCCTACTTCGAGCGCCGCCGCCGCACTCCTAACCTAGCCGCCGCGGCCGCCACCGCCGCTACCTTCGTAGCCCCCGCCGCCGCCCGTCCACCCCTTTCGTCTTCGTCCAGCACCAGCTCGTCGCCAGCGTCGCCATCATCTACCTCGACCGCTTCATCTACTCCGACAACTGCGGGCGACATTGGCCCCGCGAAGATGGACACCGCAATCGTCGTCGAGTTCTTCTCTGCTGGCCCCTCCGACTTCTCCGACATGGCGTACAGCTCGTGCAGGTCCCTCGTCTACGCATGCCCGGTGCTGGCAACACCGATGCGTGCCTTTGTCCTTGACGTGTCCCCGGGCCTGGCAAGCCTGGTGCGGCGCTTCGTCAACTTCGTCTACGCCCGTCTACGCATGCCCGGTGCTGGCAACACCGGTGCGTGCCTTCGTCTACGATGTGTCCCCGGGCTTGGCAAATCCACCGCGACGAGTCGTTGACACGTATCTATAATTTTTGATTGTTCCATGCCAATATTATACAACTTTCATATACTTTTGGCAACTTTTTATACTATTTTTGGGACTAACATATTGATCCAGTGCCCAGTGCCAGTTCTTTTTTGTTGCATGTTTTTTGTTTTGCAGAAAATCCATATCAAACGGAGTCCAAACGGGATAAAAACTAATGGAGATTTTTTGGAATATATGTGATTTTTGGGAAGAAGAATCAACGCGATACGATGCCCGAGGGGACCACGAGGCAGGGGGGCGCGCCCTGGACCCTCGTGGCCATCCCGTAAGGCGGTTGGAGCCCTTCTTTCGCCGCAAGAAAGCTAATTTTCGGATAGAGATCGTGTCCAAAATTCAGCCCAATCGGAGTTACGGATCTCCGGTTATAAAAGAAACGGTGAAAGGCCAGATCTGGAAACGCAGAAACAGAGAGAGACAGAGAGACATATCCAATCTCGGAGGGGCTCTCGCCCCTCCCACGCCATGGAGACTATGGACCAGAGGGGAAACCCTTCTCCCATCTAGGGAGAACATCAAGGAAGAAGAAGAAGGAGGGGGGCTCTCCCCCTCTCTCCCGGTGGCGCCGGAACGCCGCCGGGGCCATGATCACCACCACGATCTACACCAACACCTCTGCCATCTTCACCAACATCTCCATCACCTTCCCCCATCTATCTACAGCGGTCTACTCTCCCACAACCCGCTGTACCCTCTACTTGAACATGGTGCTTTATGCTTCATATTATTATCCAATGATGTGTTGCCATCCTATGATGTCTGAGTAGATTTTCGTTGTCCTACCGGTAATTGGTGAATTGCTATGATTGGTTTAATTTGCTTGTGGTTATGTTGCTGTCCTTTGATGCCCATCATATGAGCGCGCGCGTGGATCACACCATAGGGTTAGTTGTATGTTGATAGGACTATGTATTGGAGGGCAAGAGTGACAGAAGTTTCAACCTAGCATAGAAATTGATGCATACATGATTGAAGGGGGACCAATACATCTTAATGCTATGGTTGGGTTTTACCTTAATGAACGTTAGTAGTTGCGGACGCTTGCTAATAGTTCCAATCATAAGTGCATAGAATTCCAAGTCAGAGATGACATGCTAGCAGTGGCCTCTCCCACATAAAACTTGCTATCGGTCTAGTAAAGTAGTCAATTGCTTAGGGACAATTTCACAACTCCTACCACCACTTTTCCACACTCGCTATACTAACTTTATTGCTCCTTTAGCTAAACAGCCCCTACTTTTTATTTACTTGCTCTTTATCTTCTTGCAAACCTATCCAAAAACACCTACAAAGTACTTCTAGTTTCATACTTGTTCTAGGTAAAGCGAACGTTAAGCGTGCGTAGAGTTGTATCGGTGGTCGATAGAACTTGAGGGAATATTTGTTCTACCTTTAGCTCCTCGTTGGGTTCGACACTCTTACTTATCGAAAGAGGCTACAATTGATCCCCTATACTTGTGGGTTATCAAGACATTTTTCTGGCGCCATTGCCGGGGAGTCATAGCGTGGGGTGAATATTCTCGTGTGTGTGCTTGTTTGCTTTATCAGTAAGTAATTTTTATTTGTTGTTCTAAGTTGTTTTCTATCTTTAGTTATTGGTAGGAAACGCAAAACACCAAAAAAAATTAGTTGTACCTGCTACACCAATGGTTGAAGAACCATTCAAAATCTATCACACTTCTAAAGCTTTTTACTTGGATCATCTTCGATCCCTTTGTGCTCGTGCTGAAACCCCAACTAGCTTAGTTGAGGGCAAATCTTTAGATGAGCATGCTTATTATGTGCGACACCACTTATCTCAAAAAGGGGAACTTTTACTAGATCAAATTGATCATTTGCAATGCTATGCTTGGAATTTATGTGAAATATATTATGTTACTTGTTGTTCTGAAAACCCTAAGAAACACTTGTCACGACCGGTTTTTCAATAAAACATTTATTGAGAGACCAATCCCTTTTATGGACCAGTAAAGAAGAATTCCTTCTCACTGGTAGACAATATCTTGGTCACAGAAGAAAAATACCAGGAGTACTGAATATAATACAAGGTTGGGCGGAGACTGCTCAACAATTTATTACAAACACGCCGATAAAACATAACGGCGGATAGGGTGGCATAACTACTAACTCACGATAACAACGGTGGTGGAAATATCACAGCGGGGTGGGTGATATGACTCCTGAAAACTACAGCTCTTCGAACGTCGGAGTGAGGCTCGAGGAGACTTATTGCGGGTGGCGGAAGCGTATATAAAACAAGTGACCAAAATCCAGGATCGCACAGGACTGACTGGGACTCCTCTGGGTGTCGGACTCACTATCAAACTCTTCATCCAAGAGATCGCCTTCGTCAACATCTGGCCAAATCAACAAGCCAGGTGAGTACTATGAAAGTACTCGCAAGACAGTTCGGACATAAGATATAACAAATGTAAACATGAAGCATATGAACAGATTAACAAATGCGTTCAGACATAGAGATAATAATGCATGGGAAAAATAACAGAGAAGTCGGGCGGTAGTCCTCCCGAAATCCCAAAATAAATTACTGGGTGCCAAACGAGGGTCTGAATGACTCCTTGAGAGGAAACTGCAAGAATAATAATACCGGTGCCAAACGAGGGTCTGAATGACTCCTCGAGAGGAAACTGCAAGAATAATAATGCCGCAGTCGGGCGTCGGGGCGACACCACATAAAGGGCTTATAACAGAAAGAAGGACAATGCGTGCCACAGTCGGACGTCTGAGCGACATCACATAAAGGGCTTATAGTGAAAGTAAGAGACAAACATGCCACAGTCGGACGTCTGAGCGACATCACATAAAGGGCTTATATTAAAAGTAAAAGACAAATATGCCACAGTCGGACGTCTGAGCGACATCACATAAAGGGCTTATATTCATAACTTAGTAGCTCATGAATTTTAAATCATATCAAGAGAAATAATCAGGCATGAGATAAATAACAGGGTTAGATCATCCACAGGAGTAACGTTCAGCCAGGTCTACTACTCATGCTCACTTACCGGAAAAGAGAACAAACCACGAAGACTTGACATAGATATGGATACACTGATCACGATACTTGACCATGGATACGACGACTCGAAAGGATTTGACTCTGCAGAGTATGTACTTTAACCACAGCCAACGGATTTCAGTAGTCACGGGGACTAGTTCCGTCTACGGTATTTTGGAAGAAACACGTCTAACCAGTACACACCCATTCAACATTCCGAAGCCAGGGATCACCCTCGGCAACGTTCAAGAAAAACCTTGAGACGGGGAGGCTACAACCTCGCGTAGCATGGGATCAAATTTCTATACGCGCGCTCTAAGGGGGTGCCCCCCCTCTCGGTCCCAACCGGAAACACCCATGCCCCCTGACCGGATGACTGGCTTTAATCCAGGGCCATGGAACCATCATCCCGGCCACTCTGTTTGGTGTGTACACGGAAAGAGGTTACCAACTTACTAAACCGCATCCTGGCAAAAGAAACATGTGGTAGTACGGAAGTGAAAGGAACGATAACGTGACTCCGTCCACGTTAATGTCGGAATTTGTCGGATGACGCAAGGCTGGTATGCTACAACAGTACCACCTTGCTGCCCTTCATGTCACCACATGATTAGGCCATCTCTCACTAGAGATCATCGCAACTTTGGAACATGCGGGTAGTTGCCTCACAAGCAACGAGGTACTCACCGACACTCATATGCCACGCACAACCTTTCACGCAAACATGCAAAGCATCTATCATATCAAAGGTTCAAACATGCTTGCCTGGTTTGGAGAAGTCGGAGTCTAGCTCGGCGAAGTTCGCGGCTCCGTCACCTCTCCCGGAACCTACGGTATAGCGAAAATGCATACTAACGTGAAAACCAACGCGTGCATAAAAGTTGTTCCAAAATTTTACCAAATAAATCCCATAAAAAACTAGACAAAATTTTAAGACTGTCAGAAAAAGAATCACTCAAAAATCACTTTTTATTAAAAAGTTATAAAGGTTTCTGTCCAGGGACTCATCTGTAATGAAACAGAAAAGTTCCAGGGGCTTAACTGAGAAAACAGAAAACGCTTCGGAAAGAAACGCGCCAGCTCAAAGGGAAGACGTATTTGCCCGAAGGCGCCAACAGAAAACATTTCGAGGGAGAAAAGAATAGAGGCTGACAGGGGGGTCCACATGTCAGGTTTAAAAAGCTCGCCGGCGCCCGAAGACTGCGGTGGTCGCCGGCGTCGAACCACGGCGAGACAGGGAGATCGGAGTGTACCAAGAGCTTCAGCGTGTCCTTCCGCGTCGGTGGGTGGTGGACTCGACCGACGGAGAGCACCACGTCGACGGCGACACTTTCTCCGGCGGACGGCGGCTCGGGTGATGGTGGAGAACTCCGGTGTTGCTGCAAACTCCGAATTGAAGCGCGGGTCAGGAGAGTGGATGCATAGGGAAGCTACTGGCAAGAGATGGGAGGCAGAGGTGCACGCACGGGAGCGAATCGAGCTGGATCCCGTGGCGGGTCGCGGCGGCCGGAGTTGAGGAAGGAGACTTCCTCGGGGCGCTTCCAGTGGCTAGGCAGGGTCTTGGTGGAGTGCAGAGGTGGTGTGGGCTCGAGTTGAAGCTCGGGGCCTCTATTTATAGGCGGATCGAGGGGGATGGCCGTGAACGGAGAATCTCCGGCGAGCAATTACGGCGAGGCAGCGGATTGGCAGGGGGTTTAGGTGGCTAGGCAGCATCAGTGGGAGTTACTGGTCCCGTTCCCCCGCTAATCCCGGTCGGTCTTAGCGTAATGGCGCCGGTCCATGGTGGGGTGGCCGCACGGGCACGACGGCGGCAAAGAGCGCGCTCCGCGCCCAGGGGTTCACGACGAGAGTGGCAGCGCGCACGGGGGAGTGAGTGGCCACGCGGCGGCCTCCGGTGGCTTGGGTGGCGCTGGGTGGCGCCGTCTACGATGCGCCTCTCTCTGGCGGCCGCAAAGCCGCCGCTGGCGTCGGTCACGGGGCGGCGCACCTCCTCCAGCACGTCGCCGACGCCCGCAAACATCCAGGCGCTCGTGCGGTGCAGGAACAAGGGGGAGGGGACGGGGAGCAAGGCGCCAACGCGGCACTGTCGAGATCGACAACAGGTTCTGAAGAAAACGACAGTAGATCACTGAACTGCATTTCTGAATCTCTGAACTTGACATTGACAATGCTCTGCAGGTGTTCGACAGAATGATTAGGCATGAAGAAATTTTTTCCTGGGGCTGGGACTTGGTGAGGTGACCTCTCAATGCACCCAGAGGCTGCCTGATTTTACTCAAAATTTTTGGAGAAGGATTTGAATGAATTTCATCAAATTTGACAAATCTGGTCCAAACTTGCAGCAAGTATAGTTTGAAAATTTTGAACTGGAGACCAGTGGATCTTCATGGATCTTGTTTGAGGGTTCAAAGGACTAGGAAGGGAAAAAGGTTTGGGGGCAAAAATCAAAGCAGAAAGAGTAGTTCCTTTGTAAACCTCCAAGGGCTAGAATAGAGGGCAGAAAATGTTTTGATAAGATTAAATGGAAAATAATCATATAGGGAGGTCCAACTTGCTAGATTTGATGCAAATCATGATCCAAAGATGAGGGGAGGTTTAGGAGAGTGGATTTGCACTAAGGCCATGGCAAGAGGGATTTGTTGAAAGTGGTAAAGGATTATTCCAAAAGCCATAGTGCATTTTCAAAGAGATTTTCAAAAGGCATTTTTCCCAAGTGCAAAGCATTTTGGCTTGAGTCAAAACTAAAAAGCAAGAACCTCCAAGACTAAAAACAAGTCTTGGGTGAATCCAAATAAAACTCTTGCCATAAAAAAATATTTTGAAAGGGAGGGTTCTTTTGAAGAAAATTTTTAAAACACCTCCCTTAAGTCAAGGAAATTTTTTTGAAAAATCCAAATGAAATTTTGGGTGTCACAACACCTACCCCCTTAGGAAAAATCTCGTCCTCGAGATTTCAGCTGATCCTCGAATAGATATGGATATTCTGCCTGGAGAAAATCTTCCCTTTCCCACGTAGCTTCATCCTCAGTGTGGTTGCTCCACTGAACTCTGAAAAACTTTGTCGTTTTCTGACGGGTGCTCCGTTCAGACACTTCCAGTATCTTTACTGGCCGCTCTCTGTAGGTGAGATCTGGTTGCACGTCAATGCTCTCGTGAGATACATGCTTCTCCGGGTTACTTACACATTTTCTCAATTGTGAGACGTGGAATACGTCATGTACGTTTGACAGCTCCTTGGGTAGGTCTAGCTGGTAGGCTACCGTGCCTCTTCGTGCAATTATACAGAATGGTCCAATAAATCTCGGGGCTAGCTTCCCCTTAATTTTGAACCGTTGCAGGCCCCTCATAGGAGACACTCGTAGGTATACGGAATCACCGGGTTCAAAGCTGACCTCACGATGCTTTTGATCGTAGTAGCTCTTTTGTCGGCTTTGCGCTGTCTTGAGTCTGTCCCTGATCTGCTTAACTTTCTCCTCGGCCTCTTTAAGCATGTCTGGGCCGAAGATACGACTGTCACCTGTTTCTGACCAATTTAGTGGGGTACGACACCTCCGTCCGTACAATGCTTCAAAGGGTGCCATTTGCAAGCTGGCTTGGTAACTGTTGTTGTAAGCAAATTCGGCATACGGCAAACTCTCTTCCCAACTGGATCCATAGGTGAGCACACAGGCTCTCAGCATATCCTCTAGGATTTGGTTTACATGTTCCGTTTGTCCATCAGTCTGAGGGTGGTAGGCTGTACTGAAAGCTAGCTGTGTGCCCAGAGCTTGTTGCAGGTGATCCCAAAATTTGGAGACAAATTGTGTGCCTCGGTCGGATATTATAGTCTTTGGGACTCCATGCAAACAAACTATACGGGAGAGATAAAGTTTGGCCAGTCTTTGTGTGGAGTAGGTAGTCTTTACGGGAATGAAGTGAGCAACCTTGGTTAGTCGGTCTGTGATGACCCATATGGCGTCATTTCCGCGTTGTGATCGGGGTAGTCCGACGATGAAGTCCATTCCTATTTCATCCCATTTCCACTCCGGTATCCTGTTTGGCTAGAGTAGCCCTGCTGGCTTTTGATGCTCGTCCTTGATGCGCTGACATGAATCGCAACAAGCAATAAATGCGGCTATATCCCTTTTCATACCGTGCCACCAAAATCTTTCCTGAATGTCTTTGTACATTTTGGTTCCTCCAGGATGGATCGAGTATGGTGCGGTGTGGCTTTCGATTAGGATTTGTTGCTTGAGTTCCTCAATGTTAGGTACGCAAAGTCTGTCTCCGTACCATAATATTCCTTCACTGTCTGTGACGAACTCTGAAGCTTTACCAAGGTTCATTTTCTTCTTTATACCTTCGATGCTGGGATGTCCCTGTTGAGCCTTCTTAATTTGTTCCACTAGGGTGGGTTGTATCTCCAGATTTGATACGGTGCCCTCCGAGACTAACACCAGGTTGATCCTAGCGAACTCTTGCTGAAACTCAGGCCTCAAGTTTTGCGGACCGTCGTTGTCCGGGCTGGGGTTTCGACTAAGGGCATCCGCCACTACATTTGCTTTCCCCGGATGGTAGTGAATGCCGACATCATAGTCCTTGACCAATTCCAACCAGCGTCGTTGGTGTAAATTTAGCTCTGGCTATGTGAAAATATATTTGAGGCTCTTATGGTCTGTATATATTTCACAGCGATTTCCCAACAGAAAGTGCCTCCACTCCTTGAGTGCATGTATGACTGCTGCTAGCTCCAAGTCATGTGTTGGGTAATTTTCCTCATGTTTTCGCAGCTGTATGGAGGCATACGCGACAACCTTGCCATCCTGCATTAGCACACACCCGAGACCCTTCCGAGATGCGTCACAATACACTTCAAAACTCTTGTGTATATCTGGCACAGTTAAGACTGGTGCGGTTGTTAGCTTCTTCTTGAGTTCTTGGAAGCTTTTCTCGCATTCTTCCGTCCATACAAATTTCTTGTCTTTCTTGAGCAACTGTGTTATTGGTTTTGCCACAGCGGAGAATCCTTCAATAAATCTTCTGTAATATCCGGCCATTCCCAGGAAACTCCGCACATCCGTAACGTTGGCGGGTGGCTTCCAGTCAAGTATGGCTTTGACTTTTTCTGGGTCTACGGCCACGCCTTCTTGGTTTAATATGTGGCCTAGGAAACCAACTTGTCTTAGCCAAAATTCACACTTGCTAAATTTGGCATACAACTGATGTTTCCTCAATTCTCCCAAAACAATTCTGAGATGCTCAGCATGCTCTTCCGGTGTCCTTGAGTAAACCAGAATATCGTCAATGAATACCACAACAAATTTGTCCATGAATTTCATGAACACTTTGTTCATGAGGTGGACGAAATATGCGGGGGCGTTCGTTAGTCCAAAAGGCATCACTGTGAATTCATATAATCCGTATCTGGAGGTGAATGCTGTTTTAGGGATATCTTCTGTCCGTACTTTCAATTGATGATATCCCGATCTCAAATCAATTTTTGAGAACACCTTGGCTTGTGCGAGCTGGTCAAACAAATCATTTATCCGTGGCATCGTATATTTGTTTTTGATGGTGACCATATTGCGAGCTCGATAGTCTATACACAGTCTCAGTGTCCCATCCTTTTTCTTGGCGAACAACACTGGCGAACCCCATGGTGAGGAGCTGGCTCGAATAAATCCTTTGTCCAATAATTCCTTTATCTGCTTCTTCAACTCCACCAATTCTGAAGGTGCCATTCTATAAGATTTCTTATAGATGGGAGCGGTGCCAGGTGCTAGTTCGATGCTGAATTCTATCTCTCGGTCTGGTGGCATGCCTGGCAGTTCTTCCGGAAATACGTCAGGAAACTCGCATACCACTGGAACTTTTCTTAGTTCCAAAATGTCCACTTTGTTCAGTTTTGGTTGCCGTGACCGTGGCCTTTCTTGAGCTGTAACCTTTATTGTCTTGCCATGATGGTGGGTGAGAATCACGGTCCGTTTGAAACAGTCAATGAATCCTTTGTTGGTGGTTAACCAGTCCATCCCTAAAATGACATCCAGTCCTTTATTTTCCAACACGATGAGATTAGCTTGGAACTTTAGTCCTTCGAACTCAATGAGCACTCCTTGGCAGTAACTCTGAGCGATTTGCTTATTTCCGGGGGACTTGATGATCATAGATTTTTCCAAGGGAAGTATCGGAAAACCATGTTGCAAAACAAAACTCTTCGAAACAAACGAATGGGAAGCTCCAGAATCAAACAAAACCGTGGCAGGTACTGTGTTGACAGGGAACGTACTAAGCACGATGTCTGGGGCATTCTGCGCTTCTTCCCTGGTCACATGGTTCAGGTGACCCTTCCTGTGGTTGTTGTTGGGATTGAAATTGTTGTGCTTGGGAGCTGGATTGTTTCCACCATTGTTCGGCTTGGGTACCGAGTTCCTTGGTTTTGGGCACTGTTTAGCATAGTGCCCTTCTTCTCCACAAGCATAGCATGTGACCCCTGGACGATACGTGAACTCTTTGTCCCTGGCATGAAACCGTCTGACGGGCCTTGGATCAGTAGTCGTGGATCTCCTTGCTTCTGTCCTTGGAACCTCAGTCTTGCTTCGGTTGTTGCGAGCAAGAGTCGTCTTGTCCCTCTTTCGCTTACGGATATCTTCCAGAGTACAGTGCTCATTCTCCAATGTAATGGCCTTGTCAACCAGAGTTTTAAAATCCTGGAAGGTGTGTACAATCAGTTGGCTTCTTAGTGCTGGTGCCAGGCCGTCCAGGAATTTTTCCATCTTCTTGTTCTCTGTCATGTGCTCGTCGTAGGCATAACGACATAGCTGGGTAAACTGACCATTGTATTCTGTCACTGAGATGCCTCTCTGCTCCAGGTCATCAAATTCTCTCTTCTTGATTTTTATGATGCTCCTGGGGATGTGTGCCCCACGAAAGCCTTCCTTGAACTCCTCCCAGGTGATGTTGTGTTCACTGGGGTGCATGTGTAGGAAGTTTTCCCACCATGCTGCAGCTGCTCCAGTAAGGTAGTGTGGTGCATAAAGCACCTTCTCATGGTCTGAGCACTGAGCAATAATCAGCTTCCTTTCGATGTCGCGAAGCCAATCATCGGCTTCTAGCGGCCTATCAGTGTGAGCAAACGTTGAAGGGCGGGTCTTCTGTAACTCAGATAACTTGGGATGCGGTTGATAGGGTTCACGGTGATTTCCCATATTGATGACGTGATTCATCATCTCTTGGTGCTGTTGCTGGCTTTGTTCGAAGAGACGACATACTTGAGACAGGGCTGCTTCGCTGTCCTGTTGACTGGACTGACCCTGAGTGAAATTGTTGCTAGTCTGTGTCCCATAAACTTCTTCTGGCTGATTGGGCATGGAGCGAGTCCACGGGCGAGACATTTTTCCAGTCTGGGGTATTATTTTGCAAAACCCATGAGAAGAACTGTGTGGCACAAGGAAAATCTTGCAAAGGCAACAATTTAAAAGACCTCAAGATTTTTCAAGAAATCATAAATAATTTTGCATGGAGACGAATGGCTTAACCCAAATCTTACACGCGATACGCAAACCTACGATACATCACTCAGGATGTGCGTACACATTCCTGACATGTTATTTAGACTAGCATACTCCTCCGGAAAGCAGGGAACACACTAATACAAACTAGCATACAGATAAAACACATCATACAGGCAGACATAACGCGCGGCTACACGGCGCTCTCAGTCGGAGATGGTGACGATGTCCTTTCCCTTGCCGAGGGCAAGACTCAGCGGTGCAGGAGAATCAACCTCCACCTCCTCTAGCTGGCTCCTGGCGCGTAACACTGCGCTGCAGTGATGGCGCAGGGGCGACAGGTGGCAGAGCGGGTGCGGCAGGCGGTGCAGCTCTGACTGGAGTAGGAGCGATGACTCGGTCGAACTCCTCAGTGGAAGGCAGACGGCGAGCAGTAGCCAAAATGGCCGGTGCATAAGAGGCTGAAGACGAGACGAATGTCAGAGGCGGTGCCGTGTGGAGAAGCTCCTTCCTGCTGGCAGGACCGCCCCGGACTAAGTCCATGCGGGCAGCCACAAGATCTTCTACGAGGTTGTCGAAAGATTCCTCCAGAGCCTTGAGGTACTCAACAACCATCTCGATGGCTTCATCTCGCTCTCCCCGATGGCAGGCGAATGCATAGTGACAAGTATATGGCACATGGCATGGGAGATAGCGGTAGCGACGAGTCTTCATCATAGGAAGGATGTCCCGAAGGCGAGCTATCGCCTCACGGGCAGCCATCTGCATGGCATGCCTCTCCGTAGGCATGGCCCTTCCCACAAAACGGAAGTGGCGAGACGCAGAACGTCCTCCCTTGAATTGCACCACGGCTTGGTGCATAGACACGTCGTCGCTGAGCTTGTGCTGGTAAAGTGTGAACTCCGGGCGAGTCGCTGGCCCGATCGCGAGCTTGGTGATGGAGACGAGGAGTTTGACAAACCCCTCGGGCACGTTCGTGAACACTCGAGTCTCGCAGTTGCTGCCAGCCATCTACAAAAGTAGGCAAAAATTCTGAGTAGTCATGTCATAAATTTATGATGACCAACAGAAAATAGCTACATTTGCAAAAATGCTGAAAAAGCACAAAAGACACTAATGACCGATTAGCGATCGCACCTAGTGGCTTCCTACAGTCAGCATTGCTCTGATACCAAGCTTGTCACGACTGGTTTTTCAATAAAACATTTATTGAGAGACCAATCCCTTTTATGGACCAGTAAAGAAGAATTCCTTCTCACTGGTAGACAATATCTTGGTCACAGAAGAAAAATACCAGGAGTACTGAATATAATACAAGGTTGGGCGGAGACTGCTCAACAATTTATTACAAACACACCGATAAAACATAACGGCGGATAGGGTGGCATAACTACTAACTCACGATAACAACGGTGGTGGAAATATCACACCGGGGTGGGTGATATGACTCCTGAAAACTACAGCTCTTCGAACGTCGGAGTGAGGCTCGAGGAGACTTATTGCGGGTGGCGGAAGCATAGATAAAACAAGTGACCAAAATCCAGGATCGCACAGGACTGACTGGGACTCCTCTAGGCGTCGGACTCACTATAAAACTCTTCATCCAAGAGATCGCCTTCGTCAACATCTGGCCAAATCAACAAGCCAGGTGAGTACTATGAAAGTACTCGCAAGACAGTTCGGACATAAGATATAACAAATGTAAACATGAAGCATATGAACAGATTAACAAATGCGTTCAGACATAGAGATAATAATGCATGGGAAAAATAACAGAGAAGTCGGGCGGTAGTCCTCCCGAAATCCCAAAATAAATTACTGGGTGCCAAACGAGGGTCTGAATGACTCCTCGAGAGGAAACTGCAAGAATAATAATACCGGTGCCAAACGAGGGTCTGAATGACTCGTCGAGAGGAAACTGCAAGAATAATAATGCCGCAGTCGGGCGTCGGGGCGACACCACATAAAGGGCTTATAACAGAAACAAGGACAATGCGTGCCACAGTCGGACGTCTGAGCGACATCACATAAAGGGCTTATAGTGAAAGTAAGAGACAAACATGCCACAGTCGGACGTCTGAGCGACATCACATAAAGGGCTTATATTAAAAGTAAAAGACAAATATGCCACAGTCGGACGTCTGAGCGACATCACATAAAGGGCATATATTCATAACTTATTAGCTCATGAATTTTAAATCATATCAAGAGAAATAATCAGGATGAGATAAATAACAGGGTTAGATCATCCACAGGAGTAACGTTCAGCCAGGTCTACTACTCATGCTCACTTACCGGAAGAGAGAACAAACCACGAAGACTTGACATAGATATGGATACACTGATCACGATACTTGACCATGGATACGATGACTCGAAAGGATTTGACTCTGCAGAGTTTGTACTTTAACCACAGCCAACGGATTTCAGTAGTCACGGGGACTAGTTCCGTCTACGGTATTTTGGAAGAAACACGTCTAACCAGTACACACCCATTCAACATTCCGAAGCCAGGGATCACCCTCGGCAATGTTCAAGAAAAACCTTGAGACGGGGAGGCTACAACCTCGCGTAGCATGGGATCAAATTTCTATACGCGCGCTCTAAGGGGGTGCCCCCCCTCTCGGTCCCAACCGGAAACACCCATGCCCCCTGACCGGATGACTAGCTTTAACCCAGGGCCATGGAATCATCATCCCGGCCCCTCTATTTGGTGTGTACACAGAAAGAGGTTACCAACTTACTAAACCGCATCCTGGCAAAAGAAACATGTGGTAGTACGGAAGTGAAAGGAACGATAACGTGACTCCGTCCATGTTAATGTCGGAATTTGTCGGATGACGCAAGGCTGGTATGCTACAACAGTACCACCTTGCTGCCCTTCATGTCACCACATGATTAGGCCATCTCTCACCAGAGATCATCGCAACTTTGGAACATGCGGGTAGTTGCCTCACAAGCAATGAGGTACTCACCGACACTCATATGCCACGCACAAACTTTCACGCAAACATGCAAAGCATCTATCATATCAAAGGTTCAAACATGCTTGCCTGGTTCGGAGAAGTCGGAGTCTAGCTCGGCGAAGTTCGCGGCTCCGTCACCTCTCCCGGAACCTACGGTATAGCGAAAATGCATACTAACGTGAAAACCAACGCGTGCATAAAAGTTGTTCAAAAAATTTTCCAAATAAATCCCATAAAAAACTAGACCAAATTTTAAGACTGTCAGAAAAACAATCACTCAAAAATCACTTTTTATTAAAAAGTTATAAAGGTTTCTGTCCAGGGACTCATCTATAATGAAACAGAAAAGTTCCAGGGGCTTAACTGAGAAAACAGAAAACGCTTCGGAAAGAAACGCGCCAGCTCAAAGGGAAGACGTATTTGCCCGAAGGCGCCAACAGAAAACGTTTCGAGGGAGAAAAGAATAGAGGCTGACAGGGGGGGTCCACATGTCAGGTTTAAAAAGCTCGCCGGCGCCCGAAGACTGCGGTGGTCGCGGGCGTCGAACCACGGCGAGACAGGGAGATCGGAGTGTACCAAGAGCTTCAGCGTGTCCTTCCGCGTCGGTGGGTGGTGGACTCGACCGACGGAGAGCACCATGTCGACAGCGACACTTTCTCCGGCGGACGGCGGCTCAGGTGATGGTGGACAACTCCGGTGGGTGCTGCAAACTCCGAATTGAAGCGCGGGTCAGGAGAGTGGATGCATAGGGAAGCTACTGGCAAGAGATGGGAGGCAAAGGTGCACGCACGGGAGCGAATCGAGCTGGATCCCGTGGCGGGTCGCGGCGGCCGGAGTTGAGGAAGGAGACTTCCTCGGGGCGCTTCCAGTGGCTAGGCAGGGTCTTGGTGGAGTGCAGAGGTGGTGTGGGCTCGAGTTGAAGCTCGAGGCCTCTATTTATAGGCGGATCGACGGGGGTGGCCGTGAACGGAGAATCTCCGGCGAGCAATTACGGCGAGGCAGCGGATTGGCAGGGGGTTTAGGTGGCCAGGCAGCATCAGTGGGAGTTACTGGTCCCGTTCCCCCGCTAATCCCGGTCGTTCTTGGCGTAATGGCGCCGGTCCACGGTGGGGTGGCCGCACGGGCACGACGGCGGCAGAGAGCGCGCTCCGCGCCCAGCGGCTCACGACGAGAGTGGCAGCGCGCACGGGGGAGTGAGTGGCCACGCGGCGGCCTCCGGTGGCTTGGGCGACGCTGGGTGGCGCCGTCTACGCTGCGCCTCTCTCTGGCGGCCGCAAAGCCGCCGCTGGCGTCGGTCACGGGGCGGCGCACCTCCTCCAGCACGTCACCGACGCCCGCAAACATCCAGGCGCTCGTGCGGTGTAGGAACAAGGGGGAGGGGACGGGGAGCAAGGCGCCAACGCGGCACTGTCGAGATCGACAACAGGTTCTGAAGAAAACGACAGTAGATCACTGAACTGCATTTCTGAATCTCTGAACTTGACATTGACAATGCTCTGCAGGTGTTCGACAGAATGATTAGGCATGAAGAAATTTTTTCCTGGGGCTGGGACTTGGTGAGGTGACCTCTCAATGCACCCAGAGGCTGCCTGATTTTACTCAAAATTTTTGGAGAAGGATTTGAATGAATTTCATCAAATTTGACAAATCTGGTCCAAACTTGCAGCAAGTATAGTTTGAAAATTTTGAACTGGAGACCAGTGGATCTTCATGGATCTTGGTTGAGGGTTCAAAGGACTAGGAAGGGAAAAAGGTTTGGGGGCAAAAATCAAAGCAGAAAGAGTAGTTCCTTTGTAAACCTCCAAGGGCTAGAATAGAGGGCAGAAAATGTTTTGATAAGATTAAATGGAAAATAATCATATAGGGAGGTCCAACTTGCTGGATTTGATGCAAATCATGATCCAAAGATGAGGGAAGGTTTAGGAGAGTGGATTTGCACTAAGGCCATGGCAAGAGGGATTTGTTGAAAGTGGTAAAGGATTATTCCAAAAGCCATAGTGCATTTTCAAAGAGATCTTCAAAAGGCATTTTTCCCAAGTGCAAAGCATTTTGGCTTGAGTCAAAAATAAAAATCAAGAACCTCCAAGACTAAAAACAAGTCTTGGGTGAATCCAAATAAAACTCTTGCCATAAAAAAAATATTTTGAAAGGGAGGGTTCTTTTGAAGAAATTTTTTAAAACACCTCCCTTAAGTCAAGTAAATTTTTTTGAAAAATCCAAATGAAATTTTGGGTGTCATAACAGCTTCCCTACCAATGTGAGTTTAGCGATAATGGAATCGTATCTTCGTATGCTAAGGGTGTTTATAATTACTATGATGTTCCACAAATTGAAGAATTTGTTGATTTTAAGGGTGCTTATGAAATTGCTTCTTTGATTGAAAAGTATGATGCTACTCTTTACAAATCTGAAATTTTTTCCATACTTAAATATTGTTATGATAATTATGCTTCTAATGCCTATGTTACACCATATATTGAGGACTCCTCCGCTGTCCAAGAAGAGACTAATATTTTGCAGGAGTCTATGGAAGAAGAAATTGATGAAACTGTGAGCTCATTGGATGAAAAAGATGAGGAGAGCGAAGAACAAAAGGAGGAAGAGCGGATTCATCACCCGTGCCCACCTTCTAATGAGAGTAACTCTTCAACTCATACATTGTTTAATTTCCCTTCGTGCTTACCGAAGGATGAATGCTATGATGATTGTTATGATCCCGTTGATTCTTTTGAAATATTCCTTTTTGATGATGCTTGCTATGCTTGTGGCCAAGATGCCAATATGAATTATGCTTATGGAGATGAACTTTCTATAGTTCCTTATGTTAAACATGAAATTGTTGCTATTGCACCCACGCATGATAGTCCTATTATCTTTTTGAATTCTCTCGACTACAATACATCGGAGAAGTTTGTACTTATTAACGATTATATTGATGGGTTGCCTTCTACCGCTACACATGATGATTTTGATAGATATAATATGCATTTGCTTGCTGCTCCTACTTGCAATTATTATGAAAGAGGAACTACATCTCCGCCTCTCCATAGAAACTGTTTATACTATGCATTGGCCTTTACTTTGTGTGCATGAATTGTTCTTTTATGATATGCCGATGCGTAGGAAGAGAGTTAGACTTCGTTATTGCTTGATATATGTTACTTTGTGCTCACTACTAAATGCTAAATCATTGTTAATTAAAATTGGCTTTGATATACATTGGGATCCGGGTGGATCATTACTTGAGCACTATATGCCTAGCTTAATGGCTTTAAAGAAAGCGCTGCCAGGGAGACAACCCGGAAGTTTTAGAGAGTCATTTATTTCTGTTGAGTGCTTTCATATAGTTTAAAAACAAATAAATAAAGAGGGGAACCCAAAACTTTTTCAAAAAGGAAAGTGAAAGTGAGAGAGACAAGCATTGTTGAAGTAGGGGAGCTCCTTGAACTTTGTTCATGCTCACGGAAACTTTGTGAATCTTGATTACAGAAACTTTTCAACAAAAATAATTATCCCCTTGTAAAATTCCATCGTATTATAAAAATAATGTGCCAAGGTTTGCCTTTAGGATGTTTACAATGCTTGTTGGTTTGTGCGGTGCAGGACAGAAACTTTGGCTGTAGTGCGTGATTTTACATTTTTTACTGGAACTTCAAATGGTTCTGAAACTTTTTGCACTGTCTTTCTATACAAATTATTTATTTTTACTAAGTTTGGTAGAATTTTTGGAGTACCATAAGTATGGTTAATGTTCATATTACTACAGACTGTCCTTTTTAAGACAGATTCTGTTTTTGATGCATAGTTTGCTTGTTTTGATGAAACTATCGATTCTTATCAGTGGATTAAGCCATGGAAAAGTTATATTACAGTAGCTAAAATGAAAAAAACAAAATATGAATTGGTTTTCAACAGTACTTAGAGTAGTGATTTGCTTTATTATACTAACGGATCTTACCGAGTTTTCTGTTGAGTTTTGTGTGGATGAAGTGTTCAAAGATCGAGGAGGTCTCGATGTGAGGAGAAGGAGGAGAGGCAAGAGCTCAAGCTTGGGGATGCTCAAGGCACCCCAAGTAAATATTCAAGGAGACTCAAGCGTCTAAGCTTGGGGATGCCCCGGAAGGCATCCCATCTTTCTTCAACAAATATCGGTATGTTTTCGGATTCGTTTCGTTCATGCGATATGTGCAAAATTTGGAGCGTCTTTTGCATTTAGTTTTCACTTTTCTTTTATGCACCATGCTGGTATGAGATAATCCTTGGTTGATTTATAGAATGCTCTTTGCACTTCACTTATATCATTTGAGTATGGCTTTATAGAATTCTTCATGTGCTTCACTTATATCATTTGAAGTTTGGATTGCCTGTTTCCCTACACATAGAAAACCGCCATTTGTAGAATGCTATTTTGCTTCACTTATATTCATTAGAGCGTGGGCATATCTTTTGTAGAAAGAATTAAACTCTTTGCTTCACTTATATCTATTTAGAGAGATGACATGAATTGGTCATTCACATGGTTAGTCATAAAATCCTACATAAAACTTGTAGATCACTGAATATGATATGTTTGATTCCTTGCAATAGTTTTGCGATATAAAGGTGGTGATATTAGAGTCGTGCTAGTTGAGTAATTGTGAAATTGAGAAATACTTGTGTTGAGGTTTGCAAGTCCCGTAGCATGCACGTATGATAAACGTTGTGTGACAAATTTGAAGCATGGGGTGTTCTTTGATTACTTTCCTTATGAGTGGCGGTCGGGGACGAGCGATGGTCTTTTCCTACCAATCTATCCCCCTAGGGGCATGCGTGGTAGTACTTTGCTTCGAGGGCTAATAAACTTTTGCAATAAGTATATGAGTTCTTTATGACTAATGTGTGTAACATCCCAAATTTTCAATTTGGAATGTTATACATTAGATCATCATTGCATAGCATATTTTATTGCATTTTGGCAAAATCCTCGAAAATCCTAAGCAACTCAAGGACCCTCGGAGAGAGTTGGGGATTTTTCGCGGTTTTCATATATGATTTTTATCAAATAATGAAACGAGGATTTTTGGTTTTAATTATTTTTCTCTCCAAAAAATATTTCGTATTAAAATAAATGAGAGGAGAAAATATGACTTCTCCAAAATAATTGAAATATTGGAGGAAAAATATTAAAATCAAATATTTGATTTTATTCGGATTTTATTTGCAATTTTAATTGCATTACAAAAATTGCACGTTTTCAAAACTGCATTTTTGGGCCAAGAAAATGTTCATCTCGTTCTAATTATTTTAATTAGACGGTGAAAATTTGTTGTGGCATTTTTGGATTTTTATTTATTTTTCTATGACTTTTTTTAGGTTCGGCGAAATTATTAAAAAAACGCGCGAGCGCCGACTGGGCCGAAGCCCAGTCGCGCGGCCCAGCCCACCGCCGCCGCCCGAGTCCCGCTCGTCGCCGCCGCCCCTTGGCCATCCCCCAAGGCAGCACCCCCCTCATATATACTCCCCACCCTGCCGCCGCCCTCACCTCACCCCGCCCCGACCCGAAGCCGCCAGGAGCCGCGCCGGAGCCGCCCGACCCCGCCGCCGAAGGAGCTCGCCGCCCGGAGCCGGAACGCCGCCGCCCGTCGCCCCCTCGACGACCCCACCGCCTCTCGTCGCCTCCCCGCACCCCGCCGCACCGGAAGACCCCGCCGGAGACCCGTCCCGCCCGCCGGAATACCTCGCCGGAGGTATAGCCAAGCCGCCGCCGCCGTGCCGGTTTTTTTTAAACCGTTCGATTTATTTATTTATTTTTTTCCGAAACCCTAGATTTTTTTAAATAGATTGGTTTATTTTCTTCGGTTTAGTTAGTTAGTGAACGTTCACCTACCCGTTCGTCTTAACGAACGTGTTCGCCGGTTAGCCGCAGTTAACGAACGTCCGTTCGTTCAACTGTTCGTCAGTTTTCTTTTTCGTCGGATTTTCCGCGATATTCCAAATCGCGATTTCTGATCAGATTTTCGTTCTGGTATATCTTTTAGCTCATTTATCGGAATCAGGCGATTCAAGTGCCTAGAGTTTCGTCTCGAAATTCTCTTTCCGTTTAACCTATTCAAACAAGTTTTTGCTACTGTAAAATTTGACTTAGATCCAGATTAGTAAACGAAGCTTGTTTCTTTCGCCGTTTGACTTTCGTTGCTTCGTTTGATTCGATTCTTTTTGCAAACCGGAGTTCTTAAGTTGAACTTTCTGGTTAGATCTTTATTTAAGTTTTACCTGTGCATTAGATGAGTGCTTATTGTATGCTTGTTTGTTTGCGATAGAGTACCCGGAGTGCGCCGCTTGCTACTTCGAATCTCTAGGTTTCACGGATCATCAGCAAGGCAAGTAACACTTTGATCATACTTCTTTTACTACCCAGTTTTATTGCATTAGACCAATCCTCAAACATTGCATGATTAGGATCTAATTAAATTGTGGGTATTGGGAAGTAGTTGAGGTAGTACCTATTACCTGTTTATTATCAAACCTTTGGGAGTTACTTCTACGTTTGCTCATATTGCTATGCTATGCTAGTAGACGTGGATTGGGTTTGAGTGTTACCATGACAGATGTGAGATTGTTAATTAATGGTTAACCTTAAGGTGGCAACTAAAACTCACATCTGGGTGGATTGAGGTACCTGGGTATTCCAGGATTGCCTGTTTTTCTTTTGGACCGCCACCCAGGTTCAAAGGGATCATGAGATTATTCATGCTAGAAACTTCCGTGTGCAGCCACAAGCTATTATGGGCTCTAGCATAGTTGAGTAGGTTACATGATCTCTTGAAGAGGTGGGCTAGCAGATGTAGGGGAAAGTAGGTGTAACTGTCCACCCGGAGTAAAGAGTTATTGTTTCTGAAAGACTGTGTCTCGGTCATCCGTTTCTCAAACATCATGTAGTGCGAGAATCAAGCGGAGGCGATCGAGTCTTGTGGGGAAAAGTGCACAAACCTCTGCAGAGTGTATAAACTAATCATGGTTAGCCGTGTCCCCGGTTATGGACATCTTGAGTATCTAGTACTTGGATTATCATGTGAATCTCATCATGTTACTTTAATTAATTTTGTTGGGTTTGATGATGATACTTAATTGGGATTGAGAATGCTGTCAACCATTCTCAATGTTTAACAACCACCATGATAGTTAAATAAAATTTATTCCTTTGCAGTAGGGAAAAATTGGCTTTTCGCAAAACTGTAACCATAGAGCCTTCTACCAGCCATATATGCATGTAGTATAGCATTATTATGTTCATTACTCTCTATGTGTTACATTGCCAGCATATTCCATGTGCTGACCCGTTTTCGGGCTGCAACGTTTCATGTTGCAGACTTTTCAGACGACGAGTAAGGTGCCTTAGGTCGTGGTCTTATACTCAGTGATGCCGTTGGAGTTGATGGACTCACTTATCTTCCAAGTCTTCCGCTGTTATCGTTTTAGATGGCCTTAAGCCATATTTGTCATACTTATTTCTCTCTTGAGATACTCGATGTAATAAGTGTGTGATTGCTACTCTGTTATAAATCCTCCAAGTACTGTGCGTGTCAGCATTACTGATCCAGGGATGACACTGGTGCACGGTAGATCAGACTATTTGAGGTCTGGTCGCTACAAAGGTGGTATCAGAGCACACGCTGACTGTAGGACACGACCACTAAGCTTAAACCCTAGAACACTACTCTCTTCTCATTTCTGACTCCTCTCCACTTTCTACTCTTTTAGGAATGGCGGATGCAAGGAACAAGTTCATGCAACCGGATGAAGATACACCTTTTGGACGACACTTGAAGGAAGTCACTAAGTACCTGAACATCGGAATACCAAGCTTCACCGGGACTTACAAAGCCACACTACCAGAAGAGGAGCGCTGGAAGATTCAAGTTCAAGTTCCAGGAAGGACGTTTACGCCAGTCACTGAGCCTATAGAGTTTTCCTTTGATGCACCAACCTGGAGTTTAGGGAAGAGCATGGCAGCCCACATCTCTATGGGACGCATTGGAGAAGTCTACCACAAGGAGCTTAAGGATACTATTTATCAGATTTGTGGACGCCGAGATGAGCAATGGGAGATGATCAGCACCAAGAAGGATGGATCAATTGCAGCTTTCATCTAGGAGCAAAACCAACACATTCGTCGCCAGGAGAACCAGATGTGCGCAGACATGATAGATCTGAAGAAGGCATTGACCAAGATCACGGAGTTGGAGGAAGAACTCAAGGCTACACGCAAGGATTATATGGAGGAAATCGTCGCACTAGTGAGGAAGAACGGCGACCTGACACAGAAGATCGGAGTATTCATGGGAGACCCAGCACCAGGAGGAGAAGATGACGATTCTACTTGCCCGGATAACTACATCATCATCGACGACACCGACTCGGACCCCAGTGAAGATGACTTTGTTGATGAAGCTGGAGCAGATATCATGGAGTCTTCGACCGATCAAAATTTCTAGTAGACCCCCATAATCAGTAGTAGTATTCCCCCATGTATATAGTATAGTCCGAGCACTTTGTAACGATAGTTAGATCGATTGTATGCCTTGTTTGATTGAGTGATATTGTTTGTGTTTGTCTCATGTGCATATGGGTAGTGTTTTCCCTCTAGACCTCATTCTATTCTAAATTCTCATCTTTTCTAAACCTATCAGATGCCTCCGAGACGCGACACCGGATTTGTTTTCCCACCGGAGATCACTCAGTTGATTCAGCAGCAGAATGCCCTGATGCAAGTGTTAGTACAGAACCAAGGCAACAACAACAACAACCCACCACCACCACCTGTTGATCACTTAGCCCGTTTCTTGAGGTTGAATCCCCTTGATATGTATGAATGGATTTGTGGATAAGTTTAAGTTGCCCACCAAAGTTCTCAGAACACCTATGTTAGTAACCTCGCCAGGAGCAGAGTATATGGCAAGCCAAGGATGTTTTCAGATGCCATTGGCCATAGGTAGGCATGTTTTCCCCTCAGACCTAATAGTTTTGGAGTCGCAAGGTTTGGACGTAATATTGGGTATGGATTGGCTATCGATGTATGGGGGAAACATCGATTGCGCCAGTAAGACGATTTTGCTTACCACCCCAGAAGGAAGAAGGATTAAGTATGTATCCCGGCATGTGCCGAAGAGGACTCAAGTAAATTCCTTATCAGTAGTTGTACAGGAAGAAGTACCAGTGGTGAAGGATTACCCGGATGTATTTCCAGAAGAGTTGCCAGGCATGCCACCAGATAGAGACATAGAGTTTTTGATTGAACTTTTGCCAGGCACAGGGCCGATATCTAAGAGACCGTACAGGATGCCCGCTAAGGATTTGGAAGAAATTAAGAAGCAGATTAAGGAGTTACTGGATAAAGGCTATATTCGCCCAAGTTCTTCACCTTGGGGATCACCCGTACTTCTAGTGGAGAAGAAAGATGGATCGTTGAGGATGGTTGTTGATTACCGTGGATTGAATGAAGTGACCATCAAAAATAAGTACCCACTGCCGATGATCAATGATTTGTTTGACCGATTACAAGGAGCTAAGGTATTTTCCAAGATCGATCTACGATCAGGATACCATCAGTTAAAGATTCGAGAGCAGGATATACCTAAGACGGCTTTTACCACCAGGTATGGGCTATATGAGTATACCGTTATGTCATTTGGTCTGACTAACGCACCTGCCTATTTCATGAACCTGATGAACAAAGTGTTTATGGAGTTTTTGGATAAGTTCGTCGTAGTGTTCATTGATGACATTTTAGTCTACTCCAAGAATGAAGAGGAGCATAAGGAACATTTGCGTTTGGTACTTGAGAAGCTCAGAGAACATCAGTTATACGCCAAGTTCAGCAAATGTGAGTTTTGGTTGAAGGAAGTTGGATTCCTCGGACATGTTATATCCGGAGAAGGAATAGCAGTAGACCCCACCAAAGTCGACACTGTGACAAACTGGGAATCACCCGCATCAGTTGGAGAGATCCGGAGTTTTCTTGGACTTGCAGGATACTACCGGAGGTTCATTGAGAATTTCTCGAGGATTGCTAAGCCCATGACAGAGCTGTTAAAGAAGGACACCAAATTCAATTGGACTGAGGAATGTGAAGCTAGTTTCCAAGAGTTGAAGAAACGTTTGGTTACATCACCAGTGCTGATTCTGCCAGATCAACGCAAGGATTATGAAGTATATTGCGACGCTTCACGTCGAGGACTTGGAGCAGTGCTAATGCAGGAGGGAAGAGTTGTTTCATATGCTTCACGACAACTTAAACCCCATGAGAAGAATTATGCCACCCATGATTTGGAGTTAGCAGCCGTAGTACATGCGTTGAAGACATGGAGACATTTTCTCATCGGAAATCACTGTGAGGTGTACACGGATCACAAGAGTTTGAAGTACATTTTCACGCAGAAGGAGTTGAATCTCAGGCAAAGGAGATGGTTGGAGCTCATTAAGGATTATGATATGAGATTGCATTATCACCCAGGGAAGGCTAACGTAGTAGCTGATGCGTTGAGCCGCAAGAGCCATGTTAACACCCTCATGACCGGAGAGTTACCGAAATTATTAGCCGAGGATCTTCGCGAGCTATGTTTGGAGATAGTTCCAAGAGGCTATTTAGCAACGTTGGAGATTCAGTCTACCTTGATGGAAAAGATCAGAGAAGCTCAGAAGACAGACAAGGAGATTGACGAGATAAAGGAAAGGATGAGCAAAGGAAAAGCCAAGGGATTTCGTGAGGATGAGCACGATACCTTATGGTTTGAGGACCGCGTTTATGTGCCCAATGATCCGGAGATCAGGAAGTTGATCTTGCAAGAGGCCCATGATTCACCGTATTCGATTCACCCAGGAAATACCAAGATGTATTTGGATTTGAAGGATACTTTCTGGTGGACCGGAATGAAGAAGGATATTGCGGAGTATGTAGCAGTTTGTGATGTATGTCAGAGAGTGAAGGCAGAGCATCAGAAGCCAGCAGGATTGCTACAGCCATTGCCGATACCCGAATGGAAATGGGATAAACTAGGCATGGATTTTATCACGGGATTGCCCAGGACTCGTTCAGGCTATGACTCAATATGGGTTGTAGTCGATCGTTTGACGAAGGTAGCTCATTTCATCCCAGTGAAGACCACTTACACCAGTGCTAAGTTGGCAAAGATATACATGACCAGGATCGTATGTCTGCATGGAGTTCCGAGGACCATTGTATCAGATAGAGGAACCCAGTTTACTTCAAAGTTTTGGAATCAGTTACATGAAACTTTGGGTACCAGGCTAGAGTTCAGTACAGCCTTTCACCCACAGACAGACGGACAGACCGAGAGAGTCAATCAGATTTTGGAAGATATGCTGAGAGCTTGTGCGCTAGATTATGGATCTAGTTGGGACGACAATTTGCCGTATGCAGAGTTTTCTTACAACAACAGTTATCAATCCAGTTTGAAGATGGCCCCTTTCGAAGCTTTGTACGGAAGGAGGTGTAGAACACCCTTGTTGTGGAACGAAGTTGGAGACCGCCAGTTGTTTGGACCAGACTTGATTAAGGAATCAGAACAGAAGGTGAAATTGATTCGCGATAGGCTCAAGGTAGCCCAGTCCAGGCAGAAGAGTTATGCGGATTCTAAACGCAAGGAGACAGTTCACGAAGTCGGAGACAGAGTTTACCTACGAGTATCACCACTTCGAGGAGTTAAGCGCTTTGGAGTTAAAGGAAAGTTAGCGCCACGTTTTGTAGGACCATACAAAATTTTGGAGCGTATGGGAGAAGTTGCTTACAAACTGGAATTGCCTGAAGGATTGTCAGGAGTTCATGATGTATTTCACGTTTCCCAGTTGAAGAAGTGCCACGCAGAGATGGCTGAGATACCACTGAGAGATACGGTGCCATTGGAAGCGATTCAGCTGGATAGTGACTTGACCTATGAGGAGAAACCAGTTAAGATTCTTGAGTATGCCAGCCGAGTCACCCGCAGCAAGGTTATCAAGTTTTGCAAAGTTCAGTGGAGTCACCATACCGAGGACGAAGCCACCTGGGAGCGAGAGGAAGATCTACGGAAGAACCACTCTCACCTATTTTCTAGCCAACCCGAATCTCGAGGGTGAGATTCATCTTAAGGGGGTAGGTTTGTAACATCCCAAATTTTCAATTTGGAATGTTATACATTAGATCATCATTGCATAGCATATTTTATTGCATTTTGGCAAAATCCTCGAAAATCCTAAGCAACTCAAGGACCCTCGGAGAGAGTTGGGGATTTTTCGCGGTTTTCGTATTTGATTTTTATCAAATAATGAAACGAGGATTTTTGGTTTTAATTATTTTTCTCTCCAAAAAATATTTCGTATTAAAATAAATGAGAGGAGAAAATATGACTTCTCCAAAATAATTGAAATATTGGAGGAAAAATATTAAAATCAAATATTTGATTTTATTCGGATTTTATTTGCAATTTTAATTGCATTAGAAAAATTGCACGTTTTCAAAACAGCATTTTTGGGCCAAGAAAATGTTCATCTCGTTCTAATTATTTTAATTAGATGGTGAAAAATTGTTTTGGCATTTTTTGGATTTTTATTTATTTTTCTACATTTTTTTAGGTTCGGCGAAATTATTTTAAAAAAAATACGCGCGAGCGCTGACTGGGCCAAAGCCCAGCCGCGCGGCCCAGCCCACCGCCCGAGCCGTCCCCGACTTGGAGACCGCCGCCGCCCGAGTCCCGCTCGTCGCCGCCGCTCCTTGCCCCTCCCCCAAGGCAGCACCCCCCCTCATATATACTCCCCACCCCGCCGCCGCCCTCACCTCACCCCGCCTCCGACCCGAAGCCACCAGGAGCCGCGCCGGAGCCGCCCGACCCCGCCGCCGAAGGAGCTCGCCGCCCGGAGCCCGAACGCCGCCGCCCGTCGCCCCCTCGACGACCCCGCCGCCTCCCGTCGCCTCCCCGCACCCCGCCGCACCCGAAGACCCCACCGGAGCCCCGTCCCGCCCGCCGGAATACCTCGCCGGAGGTATAGCCGAGCCGCCGCCGCCGTGCCGTTTTTTTTAAAACCGTTCGGTTTATTTTTTTTGAAACCCTAGATTTTTTTAAAATAGATCGGTTTATTTTCTTCGGTTTAGTAAGTTAGTGAACGTTCACCAACCCGTTCGTTTTAACGAACGTGTTCGCCGGTTAGTCACAGTTAACGAACGTCCGTTCGTTCAACTGTTCGTCAGTTTTCTTTTTCGTCAGATTTTCCGCTATTATTCCAGATCGTGATTTCTGGTCAGATTTTCGTTCTGGTATATCTTTTAGCTCGTTTATCGGAATCAGGCGATTCAAGCGCCTAGAGTTTCGTCTCGAAATTCTCTTTCCGTTTAACCTATTCAAACAAGTTTTTTCTACTGTAAAATTTGACTTAGATCCAGATTAGTAAACGAAGCTTGTTTCTTTCGCCGTTTGACTTTCGTTGCTTCGTTTGATTCGATTCTTTTTGCAAACCGGAGTTCTTAAGTTGAACTTTCTGGTTAGATCTTTATTTGAGTTTTACCTGTGCATTAGATGAGTGCTTATTGTTTGCTTGTTTGTTTGCGATAGAGTACCCGGAGTGCGCCGCTTGCTACTTTGAATCTCTAGGTTTCACGGATCATCAGCAAGGCAAGTATCACTTTGATCATACTTCTTTTACTACCCAGTTTTATTGCATTAGACCAATCCTCAAACATTGCATGATTAGGATCTAATTAAATTGTGGGTATTGGGAAGTAGTTGAGGTAGTACCTATTACCTGTTTATTATCAAACCTTTGGGAGTTACTTCTACGTTTGCTCATATTGCTATGCTATGCTAGTAGACGTGGATTGGGTTTGAGTGTTACCATGACAGATGTGAGATTGTTAATTAATGGTTAACCTTAAGGTGGCAACTAAAACTCACATCTGGGTGGATTGAGGTACCTGGGTATTCCAGGATTGCCTGTTTTTCTTTTGGACCGCCACCCAGGTTCAAAGGGATCATGAGATTATTCATGCTAGAAACTTCCGTGTGCAGCCACAAGCTATTATGGGCTCTAGCATAGTTGAGTAGGTTACATGATCTCTTGAAGAGGTGGGCTAGCAGATGTAGGGGAAAGTAGGTGTAACTGTCCACCCGGAGTAAAGAGTTATTGTTTCTGAAAGACTGTGTCTCGGTCATCCGTTTCTCAAACATCATGTAGTGCGAGAATCAAGCGGAGGCGATCGAGTCTTGTGGGGAAAAGTGCACAAACCTCTGCAGAGTGTATAAACTAATCATGGTTAGCCGTGTCCCCGGTTATGGACATCTTGAGTATCTAGTACTTGGATTATCATGTGAATCTCATCATGTTACTTTAATTAATTTTGTTGGGTTTGATGATGATACTTAATTGGGATTGAGAATGCTGTCAACCATTCTCAATGTTTAACAACCACCATGATAGTTAAATAAAATTTATTCCTTTGCAGTAGGGAAAAATTGGCTTTTCGCAAAACTGTAACCATAGAGCCTTCTACCAGCCATATATGCATGTAGTATAGCATTATTATGTTCATTACTCTCTATGTGTTATATTGCCAGCATATTCCATGTGCTGATCCATTTTCGGGCTGCAACGTTTCATGTTGCAGACTTTTCAGACGACGAGTAAGGTGCCTTAGGTCGTGGTCTTATACTCAGTGATGCCGTTGGAGTTGATGGACTCACTTATCTTCCAAGTCTTCCGCTGTTATCGTTTTTAGATGGCCTTAAGCCATATTTGTCATACTTATTTCTCTCTTGAGATACTCGATGTAATAAGTGTGTGATTGCTACTCTGTTATAAATCCTCCAAGTACTGTGCGTGTCAGCATTACTGATCCAGGGATGATACTGGTGCACGGTAGATCAGACTATTTGAGGTCTGGTCGCTACAATGTGAGTCCCAAATAAAAAAAGAGGCCAAAGAAGCCCACCAAAAAAGAAAAAAAGGAAAAAAATGAGAAAACAAAAAAAAATGAGAGAAAAAGAGATAAGGGGCAATGTTACTATCCTTTTACCACACTTGTGCTTCAGAGTAGCACCATGTTCTTCATATAGAGAGTCTCTTGAGTTATCACTTTCATATACTAGTGGGAATTTTCATTATAGAACTTGGCTTGTATATTCCAATGATGGGCTTCCTCAAATGCCCGAGGTCTTCATGAGCAAGCAAGTTGGATGCACACCCACTTAGTTTTAGTTTGAGCTTTCATACACTTATAGCTCTAGTGCATCCGTTGCATGGCAATCCCTACTCCTCGCATTGGCATCAATTGATGGGCATCTCCATAGCCCGTTGATTAGCCGCGTCGATGTGAGACTTTCTCCTTTTTTCTTCTCCACACAACCTCCATCATCATATTCTATTCCACCCATAGTGCTATGTCCATGGCTTGCGCTCATGTATTGCGTGAGGGTTGAAAAAGCTGAAGCGCGTTAAAAAGTATGAACCAATTGCTCGGCTTGTCATCGGGGTTGTGCATGATGGGAGCATTTTGTGTGACAAAAATGAAGCATGGCCAAACTATATGATTTTGTAGGGATAAGCTTTCTTTGGCTATGTTATTTTGATAAGACATAATTGCTTGGTTAGTATGCTTGAAGTATTATTGTCTTAATGTCAAATGATAGACTATTGCTTTGAATCACTCGTGTCTTAATATTCATGCCATGATTAGATTACATGATCAAGATTATGCTAGGTAGCATTCCACATCAAAAATTATCTTTTTTATCATTTATCTACTCGAGGACGAGCAAGAATTAAGCTTGGGGATGCTGATATGTCTCCGTCGTATCTATAATTTTTGATTGTTCCATGCCAATATTATACAACTTTCATATACTTTTGGCAACTTTTTATACTATTTTGGGACTAACATATTGATCCAGTGCCCAGTGCCAGTTCCTTTTTGTTGCATGTTTTTTGTTTCCAAGAAATTCCATATCAAACGGAGTCCAAACGGGATAAAAACTGACGGAGATTTTTTTTGGAATATATGTGATTTTTGGGAAGAAGAATCAATGCGATACGATGCCTGAGGGGGCCACGAGGCAGGGGGCGCGCCCTGGACCCTCGTGGCCAACCACGTAAGGCGGTTGGAGCCCTTCTTTCACCGCAAGAAAGCTAATTTCCGGATAGAGATCGTGTCCAAAATTCAGCCCAATCGGAGTTACGGATCTCCGGTTATAAAAGAAACAGTGAAAGGCCAGATCTGGAAACGCAGAAACAGAGAGAGACAGAGAGACAGATCCAATCTCGGAGGGGCTCTCGCCCCTCCCACGCCATGGAGACCATGGACCAGAGGGGAAACCCTTCTCCCATCTAGGGAGAAGGTCAAGGAAGAAGAAGAAGAAGGAGGGGGGCTCTCTCCGCCTCTCTCCCGGTGGCGCCGGAACACCGCCGGGGCCATCATCATCATCGCGATCTACACCAACACCTCCGCCATATTCACCAACATCTCCATCACCTTCCCCCATCTATCTACAGCTGTCCACTCTCCCACAACCCGTTGTACCCTCTACTTGAACATGGTGCTTTATGCTTCATATTATTATCCAATGATGTGTTGACATCCTATGATGTCTGAGTAGATTTTCGTTGTCCTACCGGTAATTGGTGAATTGCTATGATTGGTTTAATTTGCTTGTGGTTATGTTGTTGTCCTTTGGTGCCCATCATATGAGCGTGCGCGTGGATCACACCATAGGGTTAGTTGTATGTTGATAGGACTATGTATTGGAGGGCAAGAGTGACAGAAGTTTCAACCTAGCATAGAAATTGATGCATACGGGATTGAAGGGGGACCAATACATCTTAATGATATGGTTGGGTTTTACCTTAATGAACGTTAGTAGTTGCGGACGCTTGCTAATAGTTCCAATCATAAGTGCATAGAATTCCAAGTCAGGGATGACATGCTAGCAGTGGCCTCTCCCACATAAAACTTGCTATCGGTCTAGTAAAGTAGTCAATAGCTTAGGGACAATTTCGCAACTCCTACCACAACTTTTCCACACTCGCTATACTAACTTTATTGCTCCTTTAGCTAAACAGCCCCTAATTTTTATTTACGTTCTCTTTATCTTCTTGCAAACCTATCCAAAAACACCTACAAAGTACTTCTAGTTTCATACTTGTTCTAGGTACAGCGAACGTTAAGCGTGCATAGAGTTGTATCGGTGGTCGATAGAACTTGAGGGAATATTTGTTCTACCTTTAGCTCCTCGTTGGGTTCGACACTCTTACTTATCGAAAGAGGCTACAATTGATCCCCTATACTTGTGGGTTATCAGTCGTCAACAACATCTTCTTCCCGGCGGACCACTACTTCGACACCAATGCGCCCATGCTAACTCGGCGCCTCCTTGCGCCCGCGGCTCGACGGCGACATCCTCGACACCGGCTCCCCGACTCGACATCGACCATGACATTCTTCGCACGGCTACCTCGACCACGGCTACACCACCCTCCGCTCTCGGCTACATCGACAAACGGCACAAAGGGCTACCGCCTGCTTGAGCAACCTCGTTGGTTTCCACTCCTGCCACGACTCCGCAATGCGTCGACCGTTACGACTATGGGGGGTGTCCGTCGGCTTGCATTCGGATTCTTCTCCAATCTCACCGTCTGCGTCGCTACCGTTGTGACTGCGGGGGGATGTTGAGTAACGTGATTGTATTAGGAAACATAGGTTAGACTAGGAAATATTCTGGCTTGCCTTGTACTCCAAGTAGATCATGTACTCCTATATATATGCCCACGAGGCTCAAGCAATACAACAAACTATTCCACCAATCTCCCTCTCTTCCTTCTAACAGCAAATAATAACTCGAAATACAAAAAGCGACCCATTGAGCACAGCAGGGCGATTTTCTTCTTTCCTTGTAAATTATCTTTCCATTATTTATTTGATGAATAATAAAGTCTTTTGATATAAAAAAAGATTGGGTAATTTTCTTGGGTGACACCATAGGAATTTCCGGAAATTCCTATCTGCCGCTAGCTGCGGCAAATAGTCGGGGCGACGCACAGGGGCAGATCGACGAGCTTTCGGATGGGCCGGCCCGTTTAAATGTTTGAGGAATTCTGGTTTTGGGAATCTTCTAGGTGGTTCCCAGCCGGGTTTTTCTGATTTTGGGAACCTTCTAGGAGGTTCCTGAACCGTTTTTTCTATTTGCCTTTTCCCCCTTTTATTTATTTTCTTTTTCTTTTTGTTTTAATGTTTTCTTTTGTTCTTCTGCTTGCTTTTCCTGTCTTTGCTAAAAAAATTTCATGTTTATTTTGTTTGAAAATTTCAAATATATATTCAGAATTTTATAACATGTTCTTATTTTCAAAACTTGCTCCCCTTAGGAAGTTCTTAACTGCGCTAATTCACCTCTTATTTCTCTTACTTTCAAAAAAGGTTCGGCAATTTCAAAAATGTTCTTGTTTTCAGAAAAATTTCATAATTTCAAAAAATGTTCATGTTTCAAAAAGTCTTTCTGAAATTTCAAAAAATATTCTTGTTTTCAAATTTTGTTCACAACAGTGGTAAAACAATTATTCACAATTTCAAAAAATGTTTAGTAATTATGAAAAAATGCTTTTGTTTTCAAATTTTGTTATGTTCATGTTTTCAAAAACTGTTTGCTTTTTCAAAATCTGTTCAGAATGTCATTCATAATATCTTCAAGTTTCAGAAAATGTACAGGAATTTCAAAATATGTTCTTATTTCCAAAATTTGTTCAAAATTTCAGAAAAAAGTTTGTGTTTCAGAAAATGTTCAGGAATTTCAGAAAATGTTTCTTGTTAAAAAATTCACAATTTTAGAAAAATTCCTAAATGGTTAATGTTTTAGAAAACTGTTAGGTTTGCAAAAAATGTTCGTGTTATTTCCAAATTCGTATTAGAAAAATTGCTCACATTTTTTCAGGAAAAAGTTTGGAATATCAAAAATATTTGCAGCATTTTAAATTGTTTGAAATTTTCAAGAAATATTTATAAAATATTTTTTTTCCAAAATCTCAACCCTGTTGTGTGTCTCGCGCCTTAATGTTCAGCTGCAGCTTTGTGGTGGAGTGGCTAACTGATCGCGGTCTGCAGTCTGGTGTGAGCGAGTTTGTGTGATCAAATCCCAGCGTCGCCAAATTCTTTTTCGTGTTTTTTAGGTCGCGTGATACAAGAACGCGTCGGTGGGCCGGCCCAGTCGTGCGTCATCCATGTGCATCGAGCTCCTGTTTGACGCAAAGTGCGTCACATAGGAGGTCCCAGCGTCGCCAACTACTTTTTCGTGTTTATTTAGGTTGCGTGATACAAGAAACACAAGCAGCTTTCGGATCGGTGGGCCAGACCAGTCATGCGTAGAGCTCCTATTTGACGCAAAATGCGTCATATAGGAGGTCCCAGTGTCGCCAACATCTTTTTTGTGTTTTTTAGGTCGCGCGATACAGGAAACACAAGGGGCATTCGCGTCGGTGGGCCAGTCCAGTCGAGCGTCCCCCATGTGCGTCGAGCTCCTGTTTGACGCAAAAATATGTCATATAGGATGTCCTGGAATTTCCTATTAGACACATTGCGCCCAAATTAGAAAATATTCCTTTTTCCAAAAAAATTAGAAAATGTTCGAAAATTCCAAATTTTGTGCACGTTTTCAAAATTTGTTCGCAATTACCAAACATGTTTTGAATTTTGAAATTTGATCGTGTTCTCAAAAAATGTTGGAGTTTCAAAAAATATCATGTTTTCAAATTTGTTTGCAATATCAGAAAATGTTCGTGTTTTCAAGAATGTTTTTTCATGTTTCTAAAAAGTGTTCGGTATTTCTAAATTTGTTCGTGTTTTCATTGAAAAGTGGAGTTACATTTTTTTCATGTTTAATAACTTGTTCACTCTTTCAAACAAATGTATAAAATTTCGAAATATGTTCATGTTTTCAAAAAGGGACGTACTACGCATCGGCCGAGAGATATTTTTAAAAGATCCGCCGCCTTGCCAGCCGTCCAATTCGTTAATACGGGCTATCCGTATACATTCTTCTTATAACAAGGCCTTTGTTGCAAAATCATCTCTTGTCAGATTTTCTGCAACAAGACTCTTGTTGCAAAACTTTCTTTTCTCTAATTTTCTGCAACAAGACCCATGTTGCGTAACCTCGTCTTCTCTAATCTTCTGTAACACAAGTGAAGGAAATATGCCCTAGAGGCAATAATAAAGTTGTTATTTATTTTTCCTTATATTATGATAAATGTTTATTATTCATGTTAGAATTGTATTAACCGGAAACTTAGTACATGTGTGAATATATAGACAAACAGAGTGTCCCTAGTATGCCTCTACTAGACCAGCTCGTTAATTAAAGATGGTTAAGTTTCCTGACCATAGACATGTGTTGTCATTTGATAAATGGGATCACATCATTAGAGAATGATGTGATGGACAAGACCCATCTGTTAGCTTAGCATTAATGATTGTTTAGTTTTATTGCTATTGCTTTCATAATGACTTCTACATGTTCCTCTGACTATGAGATTATGCAACTCCCGAATATCGGAGGAACACCTTGTGTGCTATCAAACATCACAACGTAACTGGGTGATTATAAAGATGCTCTACAGGTGTCTTCGATGGTGTTTGTTGAGTTGGCATAGATCAAGATTAGGATTTGTCAACCCATGTATCGGAGAGGTATCTCTGGGCCCTCTCAGTAATGATCATCACTATAAGCCTTGCAAGCAATGTGACTAATGAGTTAGTTACGGGATGATGCATTACGAAATGAGTAAAGAGACTTGCCGGTAATGAGATTGAACTAGGTATGATGATACCGACAATCGAATCTCGGGCAAGTAACATACCGATGACAAAGGGAACAACGTATGTTGTTATGCGGTTTGACCGATAAAGATCTTCGTAGAATATGTAGGAGCCCATATGAGCATCCAGGTTCCGCTATTGGTTATTGACTGGAGACGTGTCTCGGTCATGTCTACATAGTTCTCGAACCCGTAGGGTCCGCACGCTTAACGTTCGATGACGATTTGTATTATGAGTTATGTGATTTGATGTACCGAAGTTTGTTCGGAGTCCCGGATGATATCACGGATATGACGAGGAGTCTCGAAATGGTCGAGACATAAAGATTGATATATTGGACCATGTTATTTGGACACCGGAAGTGTTCCGGATAGTTTCGGGAAAAAACAGAGTGCCGGAGGGGTTACCAGAACCCCCCGGGGGAACTAATGGGCCACCATGGGCCTTATTGGAGAGAGAGGAGGGCAGCCAGGGCAGGCCGTGCCCCCCTTAGCAGTCTAAATTGGACAAGGGATCGCGAAGACGTTCGACTACATCAACTGCGTTACTAAACGCTTCCGCTTTCGGTCTACGAGGGTACATGGACACACTCTCCTCGCTCATTGCTATGCTTCTCCTAGATAGATCTTGCGTGATCGTAGGCAAAAAATTTAAATACTACGTTCCCCAATAGTGGTATCAGAGCCAGGTCTATGCGTAGATGTTATATGCACGAGTAGAACACAATGAGTTGTGGGCGATAATAGTCATACTGCTTACCAGCATGTCTTTACTTTGATTCGGCGGTATTGTTGGATGAAGCGGCCCAGACCGACATTACATGACCGTGTTCATGAGACTGGTTCTACCGACGTGCTTCGCACATAGGTGGCTAGCGGGTGTCTGTTTCTCTAGTTGAATCGAGTTTGACTACGCCCGGTCCTTGTTGAAGGTTAAAACATCACACTTGGCGAAAAATCGTTGTGGTTTTGATGTGTAGGTAAGAACGATTCTTGCTAGAAGCCCGTAGCAGCCACGTAAAACTTGCAACAACAAAGTAGAGGACGTCTAACTTGTTTTTGCAGGGCTTTGTTGTGATGTGATATGGTCAAGACGTCATGATATATAAATTGTTGTATGAGATGGTCATGTTTTGTAACAGTTATCAGCAACTGGCAGGAGCCATATGGTTGTCGCTTTATTGTATGAAATGCAATTGCCATATAATTGCTTTACTTTATCAGTAAGCGGTAGCGATAGTCATAGAAGCAATAGTTGGCGAGACGACAATGATGCTTCGATGGAGATCAAGGTGTCAAGCCGGTGACGATGGTGATCATGGCGGTGCTTTGGAGATGGAGATCAAAGGCACAAGATGATGATGGCCATATCATATCACTTATTTTGATTGCATGTGATGTTTATCTTTTATACATCTTATTTTGCTTAGTACGGCGATAGCATTATAAGATGATCGCTCACTAAATTTCAAGGTATAAGTGTTCTCCCTGAGTATGCACCGTTGCTACAGTTCGTCGTGCCGAGACACCACGTGATGATCGGGTGTGATAAGCTCTACGTTCACATACAATGGGTGCAAGCCAGTTTTGCACACGCAGAATACTCGAGTTAAACTTGACGAGCCTAGCATATGCAGATATGGCATCGGAACAGTGAGACCGAAAGGTCGAGCGTGAATCATATAGTAGATATGATCAACATAGTGATGTTTGATGATGTTTGCCAGGACTACGTCAGTGTTTCCCCCAAGAGGAGAGGATGATGTAGCACAGCAACGGTAAGTATTTCCCTCAGTAATGAAACCAAGGTATCGAACCAGTAGGAGAACCAAGCAAAAACGTAAACAGCCCCTACACACAAATAACAGCCACTCACAACCCGACGTGTTAAAGGGGTTGTCAATCCCTTTCGGGTACGGCGCCAGAAATTGGCACGGAGACGGGAGAAAATTATAATAGATTGAAATAATAGATCGCAATAAAATAAAGTGCAGCAAGATATTTTTGTATTTTTGGGTTTAATAGATCTGAATAAAAATGCTAAGGAAAAGTAGATCGCAAGGCAAATATATGAAGAAGAAGACCCACGGGTCGTAGGTTTCACTAGTGGCTTCTCTCAAGAAAAATAGCAAACGGTGGGTAAACAAATTACTGTAGGGCAATTGATAGAACTTCAAATAATTCTGATGATATCCAGGCAATGATCATTACATAGGCATCACGTCCAAGATTAGTAAGCCAACTCCTGCCTGCATCTACTACTATTACTCCACACATCTGTTGGGGAACGCGGTATTTCAAAAAATTTACCTACGATCACGCAAGATCTATCTAGGAGATGCATAGCAACGAGCAGGGAGAGTGTGTCCACATACCCTCGCTGACCGAAAGCGGAAGCGTTTAGTAACGCGGTTGATGTAGTCGAACGTCTTCACGATCCAACCGATCCAAGCACCGAACGTACGGCACCTCCGCGATCAGCACACGTTCAGCTCGATGACGTCCCTCGAACTCTTGATCCAGTTGAGGCCAAGGGAGAGTTCCGTCAGCACGACGGCGTGGCGACGGTGATGATGAAGTTATTGGCGCAGGGCTTCGCCTAAACACCACGACGATATGACCGAGGTGTGTAACTGTGGAGGGGGGCACCGCACACGGCTAAGAGAAGACTTGGTGTGCCTCTGGGGTGCCCCTACCCCTGTATATAAAGGAGGGGGGGAGGACATCGGCCAACAAGGGCCGCGCCAGGGAGAGGGGAGTCCTACTAGGACTCCAGTCCTAGTAGGATTCGGCCCCACCCTTTTTTCCTTCTACCGGAGGGGGAAAAGGGGAAGGAGAGGGAGTAGGAGAAGGAAAGGGGGGTGGCGCCCCCTTCCCAAGTCCAATTCGGCCTCCTCCCTTGTGAGGGGCGCACCAGCCCCTTGTGGGCTGGTTAGCCTCCCTCCTATGGCCCATAAGGCCCATATCTTTCCCCGAGGGGTTTCGGTAACCCCTCCGGTACTCCGGTATGTATCCGATGCACTCCGGAACCCTTTCGGTGTCCGAATACTACCTTCCAATATATCAATCTTTACCTCTCAACCATTTTGAGACTCCTCGTCATGTTCGTGATCTCATCCGGGACTTTGAACAAACTTCGGTCATCAAATCACATAACTTATAATACAAATCGTCATCGAACGTTAAGCGTGCGGACCCTACAGGTTCGAGAACTATGTAGACATGACCGAGACACATCTCCAGTCAATAACCAATAGCGGAACCTGGATGCTCATATTGGCTCCTACATTCTACAAAGATCTTTATCGGTCAAACCACATAACAACATACGTCATTCCCTTTGTCATCGGTATGTTACTTGCCCGAGATTCGATCATTGGTATCATCATACCTAGTTCAATCTCGTTACCAGCAAGTCTCTTTACTCGTTCCGTAATGCATCATCTCGCAACTAACTCATTAGTCACATTGCTTGCAAGGCTTATAGTGATGAGCATTACCGAGAGGGCCCAGAGATACCTCTCCGATACACGGAGTGACAAATCCTAATCTCGATCTATGCCAACTCAACAAACACCATCGGAGACACCTGTAGAGCATCTTTATAGTCACCCTGTTACGTTGTGACTTTTGATTGCACACAAGGTGTTCCTCCAGTATTCGGGAGTTGCATAATCTCATAGTCAGAGGAACATGTATAAGTCATGATGAAAGCAATAGCAATAAAACTAAATGATCATTATGCTAAGCTAACGGATGGGTCTTGTCCATCACATCATTCTCTAATGATGTGATTCTGTTGATCAAATGACAACACATGTCTATGGTCAGGAAACTTAACCATCTTTGATTAACGAGCTAGTCTTGTAGAGGCATACTAGGGACACTCTGTTTGTCTATGTATTCACACATGTACTAAGTTTCCGGTTAATACAATTCTAGCATGAATAATAAAATTTATCATGATATAAGGAAATATAAATAACAACTTTATTATTGCCTCTAGGGAATATTTCATTCAGTCTCCCACTTGCACTAGAGTCAATAATCTAGTTCACATCGTCATGTGATTTAATACCAATAGTTCACATCTTTATGTGATTAGTTCACATCGCCATGTGACTAATACCCAAAGGGTTTTACTAGAGTCAATAATCTAGTTCATATCGCTATGTGATTAACACCCAAAGAGTACTAAGGTGTGATCATGTTTTTCTTGTGAGAGAAGCTTAGTTAATGGGTCTGTCACATTCAGAGCCATATGTATTTTGCAAATTTTCTATGTCTACAATGCTCTGCATGGAGCTACTCTAGCTAATTGCTCCCACTTTCAATATGTATCCAGATTGAGACTCAGAGTCATCCGGATCGGTGTAAAATCTTGCATCAACGCAACTCTTTACGATGAACTCTTTATCACCTCCATAACTGAGAAATATCTCCTTTGCCTTCTAATGATAATTTTGACCGCTGTCTAGTGATCCACTCCTGGATCAATATCGTACCCCCTTGCCAAATTCATGGCAAGGTACACAATAGTTTGGTACATAGCATAGCATACTTCATAGAACCTATGGCTGAGGCATAGGGAATGACTTTTATTCTCTTTCTATTTTCTGCCGTGGTCGTGTTTTGAGTCTTACTCAACTTTACACCTTGCAATACAGGCAAGAACTCCTTCTTTGACTGTTCCATTTTGAACTACTTCAGAATCTTATCAAGGTATGTACTCATTGAAAAATCTTATCAAGCGTCTTGATCTATCTTTATAGATCTTGATGCCCAATATGTAAGCAACTTCACCGAGGTCTTTCTTTGAAAAACTCCTTTCAAACACTCCTTTATGCTTTCCAGAAAATTTTACATCATTTCCGATCAACAATATGTCATTCACATATACCCGAAAGGCTATAGTGCTCCCACTCACTTTCTTGTAAATACAGGCTTCACCGCAAGTTTGTATAAAACTATATGCTTTGATCAACTCATCAAAGCATATATTCCAACTCCGAGATGCTTGCACCAGTCCATAGATGGATCGCTGGAGCTTGCACATTTTGTTAGCACCTTTAGGACTGACAAAACCTTTGGGTTGTATCATATACAACTCTTCTTTAATAAATCTATTAAGGAATGCAGTTTTGACATCCATTTGTCAGATTTCATAAAATGTGGCAATTGCTAACATGATTCGGACAGACTTTAAGCATCGATATGAGTGAGAAAATCTCATCGTAGTCAACACCTTGAACTTGTCAAAAACCCTTTTGATAAGTCGAGCTTTGTAGATAGTAACACTACTATCAGCGTCTCTCTTCCTCTTGAAGATCCATTTATTCTCAATGGCTTGCCGATCATCGGGCATGTCCACCAAAGTCCACACTTTGTTCTCATAAATGGATTCTATCTCAGATTTCATGGCCTCAAGCCATCTGTCGGAATCTGGGCTCATCATCGCTTCCTCATAGTTCATAGGTTCATCATGGTCTAGTAACATGACTTCCAGAACAGGATTACCGTACCACTCTGGTGCGGATCGTACTCTGGTTGACCTACGAGGTTCGGTAGTAACTTGATCTGAAGTTTCATGATCATCATCATTAACTTCTTCACTAATTGGTGTAGGCATCACTTGAACTGATTTCTGTGATGAACCATTTTCCAATTCGAGAGAAGGCACAACTGCCTCATCAAGTTCGACTTTCCTCACACTCACTTCTTTCAAGAGAAACTCCTTCTCTAGAAAGGATCCATTCTTAGCAACGAATATGTTCCCTTCGGATCTATGATAGTAAGTGTACCCAACAGTCTCCTTTGGGTATCCTATGAAGACACATTTCTCCGATTTGGGTTCGAGCTTATCAGGTTGAAGTTTTTTCACATAAGCATCGCAACCCCAAACTTTAAGAAACGACAACTTAGGTTTGTTGCCAAACCATAGTTCATATGGTGTCGTCTCAACGGATTTAGATGATGCCCTATTTAATGTGAATGCAGCTGTCTCTAATGAATAACCCCAAAATGATAGTGGTAAATCGGTAAGAGACATCATAGGTCGCACCATATCTAATAAAGCACGGTTACGACGTTCGGACACACCATTACACTATGGTGTTCTAGGTGGCGTGAGTTGTGAAACTATTCCACATTGTTTTAAATGAAGGCCAAAATCGTAACTCAAATATTTGCCTCTGCAATCAGATCATAGGAGCTTTATTTTCTTGTTACGATGATTTTCCACTTCACTCTGAAATTCTTTGAACTTTTCAAATGTTTCAGACATGTGTTTCATTAAATAGATATACCCATATTTGCTCAAATCATTTGAGAAGGTCAGAAAATAACGATACCTTCCGCGAGCCTCAACACTTATCGAACCGCATACATCAGTATGTATTATTTCCAACAAGTCAATTGCTCGCTCCATTTTTTCGGAGAACGGGGTCTTAGTCATCTTGCCCATGAGGCATGGTTCGCAAGCATCAAGTGATTCCAAAAGCCCATCAGCATGGAGTTTCTTCATGCGCTTTACACCAATATGACCTAAACGGCAGTGCCATAAATAAGTAGCACTATCATTATTAACTTTGCATCTTTTGGCATCAATATTATTAATATGTGTATCATTACGATCGAGATTCAATAAACCATTTATATTAAGTGTATGACCATAGAAGGTTTTATTCATGTAAATAGAACAACAATTATACTTTGACTTAAATGAATAACCGTATTGCAGTAAACATGATCCAATCATATTCATGCTAATGCAAACACCAAATAACATTTATTTTGGTCCAACACTAATCTCGAAGGTAGAGGGAGTGTGCGATGGTGATCTTATCAACCTTGGAATCATTTCCAACACACATCGTCACTTCGCCCATAACTAGTCTTTGTTCATTTTGCAACTCCTGTTTTGAGTTACTAATCATAGCAACTGAACCGGTATCAAATACCCTGGGGTTACTATGAACACTAGTAAAGTACACATCAATAACATGTATATCAAATATACCTTTCACTTTGCCATCTTTCTTATCCGCCAAGTATTTGGGGTAGTTTCGCTTCCAGTGACCATTCCCTTTGCAGTAGAAGCACTCAGTTTTGGGCTTAGGTTTAGCTTTGGGTTTCTTCACGGGAGTGGCAACTTTCTTGTCATTCTTTCTTGAAATTCCCTTTCTTTTCCTTTGCCCTTTTCTTGAAACTAGTGGTCTTGTTAACCATATCCACTTGATGCTCTTTCTTGATTTCTACCTTTCGCAATTGCTTGGCTTGTCTTGTCATCGGGGTTGTCCATGATGGGAGCATTTTGTGTGACGAAAATGAAGCATGGCCAAACTATATGATTTTGTAGGGATGAACTTTCTTTGGCTATGTTATTTTGAGAAGACATAATTGCTTGGTTAGTATGCTTGAAGTATTATTATTTTTATGTCAATATTAAACTTTTGTCTTGAATCTTATGGATCTGAATATTCTTGCCACAATAAAGAAGATTACATTGACAAATATGTTAGGTAGCATTGCAAATAAAAAATTCTGTTTTTATCATTTACCTACTCGAGGACGAGCAGGAATTAAGCTTGGGGATGCTTGATACATCTCCAAGGTATCTATAATTTTTGATTGTTCCATGCTATTATAATATCCATCTAGGATGTTTTATATGCATTTATATGCTATTTTATATGATTTTTGGGACTAACCTATTAACCTAGTGCCCGGTGCCAGTTTCTGTTTTTTCCTTGTTTTTGAGTATCGTAGAAAAGGAAAACCAAAGGGAGTCCAATTGACCCGAAATTTCACGGAGATTATTTTTGGACCGGAAGAAGCCCACGCAGTATTGGCGATGGACCAGAAGAGTCCCGAGGCACCCACGAGGGTGGGGGGCGCGCCCTACCCCTCTAGGCGTGCGCCCCTACCTCGTGGCCGCCTCGGAGACCCCCTGACTTGTTCCCAACGCCAAAAATCCCTATAAATATAGAAACCCCCGAAAAGAAACCTAGATCGGGAGTTCCACCGCCGCAAGCCTCTGTAGCCACCAAAAACCAATCAGGACCCTGTTCCGGCACCCTGCCTGAGGGGGGATCCCTCACCGGTGGCATCTTCATCATCCCGGCGCTCTCCATGACGAGGATGGAGTAGTTCACGCTCGGGGCTGAGGGTATGTAACAGTAGCTATGTGTTTAATCTCTCTCTCTCATGTTCTCGATTTGGCACGATCTTGATGTACCGCGAGCTTTGCTACTGTAGTTGGATCTTATGATGTTTCTCCCCCTCTACTCTCTTGTAATGGATTGAGTTTTCCCTTTGAAGTTATCTTATCGGATTGAGTCTTTAAGGATTTGAGAACACTTGATGTATGTCTTGCGTGGGATACCCGTGGTGACAATGGGGTATTCTATTGATTCACTTGATGTATGTTTTGGTGATCAACTTGCGGGTTCCGTGACCTTGGGAATCTATGCATAGGGGTTGGCACACGTTTTCGTCTTGACTCTCCGGTAGAAACTTTGGGGCACTCTTTGAAGTACTTTGTGTTGGTTTGAATAGATGAATATGGGATTGTGTGATGCCTATCGTATAATCATGCCCACGGATACTTGAGGTGACATTGGAGTATCTAGGTGACATTAGGGTTTTGGTTGATTTGTGTCATAAGGTGTTATTCTAGTACGAACTCTAGGATAGATCGAACGGAAAGAATAACTTCGTGCTATTTTACTACGGACTCTTGAATAGATCGATCAGAAAGGATAACTTTGAGGTGGTTTCGTACCCTACAATAATCTCTTCGTTTGTTCTCCGCTATTAGTGACTTTGGAGTGACTCTTTGTTGCATGTTGAGGGATAGTTATATGATCCAATTATGTTATTATTGTTGAGAGAACTTGCACTAGTGTAAGTATGAACCTTAGGCCTTGTTTCCTAGCATTGCAATACCGTTTGTGCTCACTTTTATCATTAGTTGCCTTGCTGTTTTTATATCTTCAGATTACAAAAACCTATATTTACCATCCATATTGCACTTGTATCACCATATTTTCGCCGTAATAGTGCACCTATACCATTTACCATTGTATTGGGTGTGTTGGGGGCACAAGAGGCTCTTTGTTATTTGGTTGCAGGGTTGCTTGAGAGAGACCATCTTCATCCTACGCCTCCCACGGATTGATAAACCTTAGGTCATCCACTTGAGGGAAATTTGCTTCTGTCCTACAAGCCTCTGCACTTGGAGGCCCAACAACGTCTACAAGAAGAAGGTTGTGTAGTAGACATCAAGAAGCGACCAACCAAGAAACGAATAATCTCATAAGCAAGCATTAAGCATATTAACACCGAATAGTGCACCACACGTAGGATATAATTTTCATTGCATGATTATTGACTTTCGTGCATGCATAGGGAATCACAAATCTTAACACCAATATTCCTACTAGAGCACAATTACTGATCAACATGACTCACATATCACATCATCATATCTCAAAACTATTACTAAGAATCAAGTTTATTTTGTCCAATGATCTTCATGACATTTTCTTTTACTTTACCCTTCTTGGATATCTATCACTTTGGCACTAATTTTCATATGTTGCTTTTCATAAGGTCAAACAAATATAAGTGAAGATCATGAGCATAACAAATTTTCTTTCTCTAAAAATAATTTAAGTAAAGCAAGAGAGAATTTCTTCATAATTTTACTAACTCTCAAATAAATCTAAGTGAAGCAAGAGAGCATTTCTTAAAAAATAACAAAGGATACCGTGCTCAAAAAGATATAAGTAAAGTACTAGAGCAAGTCCTAGCTCATAAAAGATTTAAGTGAAGCATAGAGAGCAATTCTAAGAAGTCATGATATAATTTTGACTCTCTCAAATAGGTGTGTCCAGCAAGGATTGATGACTTAAAAAAAAAGAAAATACACATATCATACAAGACGCTCCAAGCAAAACACATATCATGTGACGAATACAAATATAGCCTTGAGTAAAATACCGATAGTTGTTGGAAGAAAGCGGGGATGCCACTCGGGGGCATCCCCAAGCTTAGTTGGTTGTTCATTCTTGGATAATAGCTTGGGATGCCGGGGCATTCCCAAGCTTAGGCTCTTACATCCTTCCTTCATCCATCGTAAGATAACCCAAAACTTGAAAACTTCAATCACACAAAACTCAACAAAATCTTCGTGAGATCCGTTAGTGTAAGAAAAATAAACCACTACTATAAGTGCTGTATCAAACCAATTCTTATTTTGTTTTTGTATTATATCTACCGTATTCCAACTTTTCTATGGCAAAAAATCATCAAAGAAAACCATAGAGCCATCAAAATAAGCACACAACACAAACAAAACAGAATCTGTCAAAACAGAACAGTCTGTAGAAATCTGATTTGTTCGAATACTTCTGGAACTCCAAAAATTCTAAAAAACTAGGAAAACCTGGATAATTTGTATATTGATCTACTTCAAAAATAATTAGCATTTTATCACGTTCTGGTGAATTTTAACAATTATTTTCGTGAGCACAAAGTTTCTGTCTTTTTCAGCAAGATCAAACAACTATTTGCCTCCCAACAAGCGCTATAGTTTTACGCCCTTAGCTAGGCATAAAGCAAGGATCTAAGTTTTGTCATCTTTGTTTCGAGATCCATAAGATACCTTCATGATTGATTCATAAGGTGGATTAATTCTAGTTCTAGGAAAGTGTTCCATCCCTTTCCTCAAAGGAAATTGGAACTTAATATTGCCTTCTTTCATATCAATCACGGCACCGATAGTGCGTAAAAACGGTCTTCCAAGAATAATTGGACAAGACGGATTACAATCAATATCAAGAACAATAAAATCTATGGGCACATAATTTTTATTTACAAGAATAAGAACATCATTAATTCTTCCCATAGGCTTTTTAATAGTAGAATCCGCCAAGTGCAAATTCAAAGAACATTCTTCAAGATTGGTAAGACCAAGCACATCACATAAAGATTTCAGAATTGTAGAAACACTAGCACCCAAGTCACACAAAGCAAAACACTCATAATTCTTAATCTTGACTTTGATAGTAGGTTCACATTCATCATGCAATTTTCTAGGAATTGAAACTTCTAATTCCAATTTTTCTTCAAGAGCTTTCATCATAGCTTCAACAATATGTTTAGTAAAAGCTTTGTTTTGTTCATAAGCATGGGGAAAATTTATCATGGATTGCAACAAAGAAATACAATCAATCAAAGAGGAACTATCATAATTAAAGTCTTTGTAATCCAAAAGAGTAGGCACATCACTAGTTAAAGTTTTGACCTCTCCAAACCCACTTTTATCAATTTTCTCAACAAGATTTTCACCCTCCGAAATATTGGGATGCCTTCTACCTAAAGTTGACTCTTCTCCAGTCCCTTTTTCATCATTCTTAACTTTAGTAAACAAGGAATCAATAGAAGAAACACCAATCATTTTAAGTTCTTCATCACTTTCGCAAGAATAATCACTGGAAAAAGCTTTTTCTAAAAATTCTCTTTTAGCTCTAAGCATAACAGTTCTTTTCTTACTTTCATCCATAGAAACATAAAGAGCTTTAATTGATTCATCTACTAGAGGCACAAAAATTTTCATCTTGAGATTTTCCACATCATGAGCGATTCTATCAACACTTCTTGACAAATCATCAATCTTATTCAACTTTTCTTCTATGGAAGTGTTGAAAACTTTTTGTGTGTTCATAAATTCTTTAATATTGTTCTCAAGATCAGAGGTGTTCCTATTATTATTATTATAAGATTTATTTCCATAGGAAATACCATAATTATTAGTGGAATTACTAGGAAAAGGCCTAGGATCAAAATTACCTCTATAAGCATTGTTGTTGAAATTATTTCTAGAGATAAAATTCACATCAATGGCATCACTATTTTGCTCAATCAAAGTAGACAAAGGCATATCATTAAAATAAATAGGAGCACTTCTACTAGCAACCAATTTCATAAGAGCATCAACTTTATCACTCAAAGAAGAAATTTCTTCAACCGAATTAACTTTTTTACTAGTAGGAGCTCTTTCGGTATGCCATTGTAAATAATTTGCCATGATATTAGCAAGAAATTTGGTGGCATCACCCAAAGTAATTTCCATAAAGGTACCACCCGCGGCGGAATCTAAAGATTACGAGAGACAAAGTTCAATCCCGCATAAAAAAATTGTATGATCATCCAAAGATTTAACCCATGAGTTCGGCAATTCCTTAGCATCATTTCCATCCTTTCCCAAGATTATGCAACATGCTCATGTTCAAGTTGCTTGAAATTCATGATCTGGGTTCTATGGGAAATAATTTTTGCAGGAGGAAAATACTTAGTGATAAAAGCATCTTTGCACTTGTTCCAAGAATCGATACTATTGCGAGGCAAAGAAGAGAACCAATTTTTTGCAGAATCACGCAAAGAAAACGGGAACAATTTCATCTTCACCACATCATTGTCCACATCTTTTTTCTTTTGCATATCGCATAATTCCATGAAGGTATTAAGATGGGATGCGACATCCGCATTAGGAGTACCGGAAAATTGATCTTTCATGACAAGATTCAGCAAAGCAGTATTAATATCACAAGACTCCACACTAGTGGCGGGAGGAGCAAGCAGAGTGCCAATAAAATCATTGTTGTTGGTATTTGAGAAATCACATAACTTGGTGTTCTCTTGAGTCATGATGACTACACAACAAGATTGCACTCAAAAACAGATCCGGCAAGAAAACGGCGAACGGAAAAAGAAAGGCGAATAAAACGACAATTTTTTGTGAAGTGGGGGAGAGGAAAACGAGAGGCAAATGGCAAATAATATAAATTGCGAGGAGATGAGATTTGTGATTAGGAACCTAGTTATGTTGAAGACCCTCCCTGGCAACGGCGCCAGAAATTCCCTTGATGATGTTTGCCAAGACTACGCCGGTGTTTCCCCCAAGAGGAGAGGATGATGTAGCACATCAACAGTAGGTATTTCCCTCAGTAATGAAACTAAGGTATCGAACTAGTAGGAAAACCAAGCACAAAATGTAAACAACCCCTACACACAAATAACAGCCACTCACAACCCAACGTGTTAAAGGGGTTGTCAATCCCTTTCGGGTACGGCGCCAGAAATTGGCACGAAGACGGGAGAAAATTATAATAGATTGAAATAATAGATCGCAAATAAAATAAAGTGCAGCAAGATATTTTTGTATTTTTGGGTTTAATAGATCTGAATAAAAATGCAAAGGAGAAGTAGATCGCAAGGCAAATATATGAAGAAGAAGACCCAGGGGCCGTAGGTTTCACTAGTGCCTTCTCTCAAGAAAAATAGCAAACAGTGGGTAAACAAATTACTGTAGGGAAATTGATAGAACTTCAAATAATTCTGACGATAGCCACGCAATGATCATTACATAGGCATCACGTCCAAGATTAGTAGACCAACTCCTGCATGCATCTACTACTATTACTCCACACATCTGTTGGGGAACGCAGTATTTCAAAAGATTTACCTACGATCACGCAAGATCTATCTAGGAGATGCATAGCAACGAGCAGGGAGAGTGTGTCCACATACCCTCGTAGATCGAAAGCGGAAGCGTTTAGTAACGCGGTTGATGTAGTCGAACATCTTCGCGATCCAACCGATCCAAGCACCGAACGTATGACACCTCCGCGATCAGCACACGTTTAGCTCGATCACGTCCCTCGAACTCTTGATCCAGTTGAGGCTGAGGGAGAGTTCTGATACGTCCATTTTGCATCATGATTTTATATTGATATTTGTCGCATTATGGGCTGTTATTACAAATTATGTCACAATACTTATGCCTATTCTCTCTTATTTTATAAGAGTTACATGAAGAGGGAGAATGCCGGCAACTGGAATTCTGGGCTGGAAAAGGAGCAAATATTAGAGACCTATTCTGCACAGCTCCAAAAGTCCTGAAACTTCACAGAAGTCATTTTTGGAATTAATAAAACATATTGGACGAAGAAAATACCAGAGGGGGCCACACCCTGGCCACGAGGGTGGGACGCGTGCCCTACCCCCTGGGCGCGCCCCCTGCCTCGTGGGCCCCTTGGTGGCCCTCCGGTGCCCATCTTCTGCTATATGAAGTCTTTCGTCCGACAAAAAATCATAGGCAAGCTTTCGGGAAGAAACTCCGCGGCCACGAGGCGGAACCTTGGCGGAACCAATCTAGGGCTCCGGCAGAGCTGTTCTGCCAGGGAAACTTCCCTCCGGGAGGGGGAAATCATCGCCATCGTCATCACCAACGATCCTCTCATCGGGAGGGGGTCAATATCCATCGACATCTTCACCAACACCATCTCCTCTCAAACCCTAGTTCATCTCTTGTATCCAATCTTTGTCCCAAAGCCTCAGATTGGTACCTGTGGGTTGCTAGTAGTGTTGATTACTCCTTGTAGTTGATGCTAGTTGGTTTATTTGGTGGAAGATCATATGTTCAGATCCTATATGCATATTAATACTCCTCTGATTATGAACATGAATATGATTTGTGAGTAGTTATGTTTGTTCCTGAGGACATGGGAGAAGTCTTGCTATAAGTAGTCATGTGAATTTGGTATTCGTTCGATATTTTGATGAGATGTATGTTGTCTTTCCTCTAGTGGTGTTATGTGAACGTAGACTACATGACACTTCACCATTGTTTGGGCCTAGAGGAAGGCATTGGGAAGTTATAAGTAGATGATGGGTTGCTAGAGTGACAGAAGCTTAAACCCTAGTTTATGCGTTGCTTCGTAAGGGGCTGATTTGGATCCATATGTTTCATGCTATGGTTAGGTTTATCTTAATACTTATTTTGTAGTTGCGGATGCTTGAAATAGGGGTTAATCATAAGTGGGATGCTTGTCCAAGTAAGGATAGCACCCAAGCACCGGTCCACCCACATATCAAGTTATCAAAGTACCGAACGCGAATCATATGAACGTCATGAAAACTAGCTTGACAATAATTCCCATGTGTCCTCGGGAGCGCTTTTCTCTATATAAGAGTTTGTCCAGGCTTGTCCTTTGCTACAAAAAGGATTGGGCCACCTTGCTGCACTTTATTTACTCTTGTTACTTGTTACCCGTTATAAATTACCTTATCACAAAACTATCTGTTACCGATAATTTCAGTGCTTGCAGAGAATACCTTGCTGAAAACCGCTTATCATTTCCTTCTGCTCCTCGTTGGGTTCGACACTCTTACTTATCGAAAGGACTACGATAGCTCCCCTATACTTGTGGATCATCAAGACTCTTTTCTGGCGCCGTTGCCGGGGAGTGAAGCGCCATTGGTAAGTGAAATATGGTAAGGAAAAATTTATATAGTGTGCTGAAATTTACTATGGAAAGTAATCCTTTGAGGGGCTTGTTCGGGGTATCTTCACCCCGAACGGTAGAGCAAATAGTTGCTCCTCAACCTACTAAACCTACTGAAAATGTTTACTATGAAATTCCTTTGGGTATGATAGAGAAACTGCTAGCTAATCCTTTTGCAGGAGACGGGACATTGCATCCCGATTTACACCTAATCTATGTGGATGAAGTTTGTGGATTATTTAAGCTTGCAGGTATGCCCGATGATGTTATCAAGAAGAAGGTCTTCCCTTTATCTTTGAAGGGAGATGCATTGACGTGGTATATTCTATGTGATGATATGGGATCATGGGACTACAAGCGATTGAAATTGGAATTTCATCAGAAGTTTTATCCTATGCATTTTGTTCATCGTGATCGTAATTATTTATATAATTTTTGGCCTCGCGAAGGAGAAAGCATCGCTCAAGCTTGGGGGAGACTTAAGCCAATGTTATATTCATGCCCCAATCATGAGCTCTCAAGAGAAATGATTATTCAAAATTTTTATGCTCGGCTTTCTGACAACAATCGCTCCATGCTCGATACTTCTTGTGCTGGTTCTTTTATGATGAAGACTATTGAATTCAAATGGGATTTATTGGAAGAATTAAATGCAACTCTGAAGATTGGGATCTCGACGAAGGTAAGGAGTCAGTATAACACCTAAGTTTGTTAAATCTTTTATGGATACCGATGTTTTCCGCAAATTTAGCACTAAATATGGACTTGACTCTGAGATAGTAGCTTCTTTCTGTGAATCCTTTGCTACTCATGTTGATCTCCCTAAGGAGAAGTGGTTTAAATATCATCCTCCCATAGAAGTAGAAGTAGTTGAACCTATTAAAGTTGAAGAAAAGACTATCACTTATAATGATCCTATTGTTCCTACTGCTTATGTTGAGAAACCACCTTTCCATGTTAGAATAAAGGATCATGCTAAAGCTTCAACTGTGGTTCGTAAGAGTAATACTAGAACTTATACACCTCCTGAGAAAATTAAAGTTGAACCTAATATTTGCTATTGTTAAAGATCTCTTGGCTGATAATATTGATGGGCATGTTATTTATTTCTGTGAGGAAACTGCTAGAATTTCTAAACTTGGTGCTAAAGATAAACATAGACCTGTGGTAGGCATGCCTGTTATTTCTGTTAAAATAGGAGATCATTGTTATCATGCCTTATGTGATATGGGTGCTAGTGCTAGTGAAATACCTATTTATTTATAAAAAGAAATTATGCATGATATTGCACCCGCTGAGTTAGGAGAAATTGATGTCACCATTAAGCTTGCCATTAGAGATACTATTTCACCGATCGGGATTGTTAGAGACGTTGAAGTCTTGTGTGGGAAAGTAAAATATCCTGCTGATTTTCTTGTTCTTGGTTCCCCGCAAGATAGCTTTTGTCCCATTATATTTGGTAGACCCTTCTTGAATACTGTCAACGCTAAGATAGACTGCAAAAAGGATGTTGTTACTATTGGTTTGGATGATATGTCTCATGAGTTTAATTTTTCTAAATTTCGTAGACAACCCCGTGATGAGGAATTGCCTAGTAAGGATGAAATTATTGGTCTTGCTTCTCTTGCTATGCCTCCTAATGATCCTTTAGAACAATATTTGCTAGACCATGAAAATGATATGTTTATGAATGAAAGAAGGGAAATAGATGAAGTATTCTTTAAATAGGGACCTATTCTGAAACACAATTTGCATGTTGAAATCCTAGGGGATCCTCCTCCACCCAAGGGTGATCCCGTGTTTGAGCTTAAACCATTGCCTGATACTCTTAAATATGCTTATCTTGATGAAAACAAGATATATCCTGTTATTATTAGTGCTAACCTTTCAGAGAAGGAGGAAGAAAATTATTGAAAACTCTGAAGAAGCACTGTGCTGCTATTGGATATACTCTTGATGATCTTAAGGGCATTAGTCCCACTCTATGTCAACACAAAATAAATTTGGGGAAAGACGCCAAACCAGTTATTGATCATCAGCGACGGTTAAATCCTAAGATGAAAGAAGTGGTAAGAAAGGAAATATTAAAGGTCCTTAAGGCAGGTATAATTTATCCCATTGTGTCCCTAAGAAGGGAGGTATTACTGTCGTTCCTAATGATAAAGATGAATTGATCCGCAAAGAATTATTACAGGTTATAGGATGGTAATTGATTTCTGCAAATTAAATAAATCTACTAAAAAAGATCATTACCCTTTGCCTTTTATTGACCAAATGCTAGAAAGATTATCCAAACATACACATTTTTGCTTTCTAGATGGTTATTCTGGTTTCTCCCAAATACCTGTGTCAGCTGATGATCAAGCAAAGACCACTTTTACTTGCCCTTTTGGTACTTTTGCTTATAGACGTATGCCTTTTGGTTTATGTAATGCACCTGCTACCTTTCAAAGATGCATGATGGCTATATTCTCTTACTTTTGTGAAAAGATTTGTGAGGTTTTCATGGATGATTTCACCGTTTAAGGATCGTCTTTTGATCGAGTTTTGCAGAGATGTGAAGAAACTAACCTTGATCGAGTTTTGCAGAGATGTGAAGAAACTAACCTTGTCTTGAATTGGGAGAAGTGCCACTTTATGGTTAATGAAGGTATTGTCTTGGGGCATAAAATTTCTGAAAGAGGTATTGAAGTGGATAAAGCTAAAGTTGATGCTATTGAAAAGATGTCGTGTCCCAAGGACATCAAAGGTATAAGAAGTTTTCTTGGTCAAGCCGGTTTTTATAGGAGGTTCATTAAGGACTTCTCAAAAAAAATTGGCCTCTGACTAATCTATTACAAAAAGATATACCATTTGTCTTTGATGATGATTGTGTAGAAGCATTTGAAATACTTAAGAAAGCATTGATTTATGCACCTATTGTTCAGCCTCCTGATTGAAATTTACCCTTTGAAATTATGTGCGATGCTAGTGATTATGCTGTAGGTGCTGTTCTAGGACCAAGAGTTGATAAGAAATTAAATGTTATTCAATATGCTAGTAAAACTCTAGACAATGCCCAAAGAAATTATGCTACTACTGAAAAGGAATTCTTAGCAGTTGTTTTTGCTTGTGATAAGTTCAGACCTTATATTGTTGATTCTAAAGTAACTATTCACACAGATCATGCTGCTATTAAATACCTTATGGAAAAGAAAGATGCTAAGACTAGACTTATTAGATGGGTTCTCTTGCTGCAAGAATTTGATTTGCATATTATTGATAGAAAGGGAGCTGAGAACCCCGTTGCAAACAACTTGTCTAGGTTAGAAAATGTTCTTGATGACCCATTACCTATCGATGATAGCTTTCCTGATGAACAACTAAATGTCATAAATGCTTCTCGCACTACTCCATGGTATGCTGATTATGCTAATTACATTGTTGCTAAATTTATACCACCTAGTTTCACATACCAGCAAAAGAAAAAGTTTTTCTATGATTTAAGACATTACTTTTTGGATGACCCACATCTTTATAAAGAAGGAGTAGATGGTGTTATTAGACGTTGTGTACCTGAGCATGAACAGGAACAGATCCTACGCAAGTGTCACTCCGAAGCTTATGGAGGACACCACGCTGGAGATAGAACTGCGCATAAGGTATTGCAATCCGGTTTTTATTGGCCTACTCTCTTCATAGATGCTCGTAAGTTTGTCTTGCCTTGTGATGAATGTCAAAGAATTGGTAATATTAGTATACGTCAAGAAATGCCTATGAATTATTCACTCGTTATTGAACCATTCGATGTTTGGGGCTTTGATTATATGGGACCGTTTCCTTCCTCTAATGGCTATACACATATTTTAGTTGTTGTTGATTACGTTACTAAGTGGGTAGAAGCTATTCCAACTAGTAGTGCTGATCATAACACTTCTATTAAGATGCTTAAAGAAGTTATTTTTTCGAGGTTTGGAGTCCCTAGATATTTAATGACTGATGGTGGTTCACATTTTATTCATGGTGCCTTTCGTAAAATGCTTGCCAAGTATGATGTTAATCATAGAATTGCATCTCCTTATCACCCGCAGTCTAGTGGTCAATTAGAATTGAGTAACAGAGAGCTCCAATTAATTTTGCAAAAGACTGTTAATAGATCTTGAAAGAATTGGTCCAAGAAACTTGATGATGCATTATGGGCCTATAGAACTGCATATAAAAATCCTATGGGTATGTCTCCGTATAAAATGGTTTATGGAAAAGCATGTCACTTACCTCTCGAACTAGAACATAAGGCATATTGGGCCATTAAAGAGCTCAACTATGATTTCAAACTTGCCGGTGAGAAGAGGCTATTTGACATAAGCTCACTTGATGAATGGACAACCCAAGCCTACGAGAATGCCAAGTTGTTTAAAGAAAAAGTTAAAAGATGGCATGACAAAAGAATACAAAAGCGTGAGTTTAATGTAGGTGATTATGTGTTGCTATACAACTCTCGTTCAAGATTTTTTGCAACAAAACTTCTCTCCAAATGGGAAGGTCCTTACGTCATCGAGGAGGTCTATCGTTTCGGTGCCATAATAATCAACAACTTTGAAGGCACAAATCCGAAGGTGGTAAACGGTCAAAGAATCAAACATTATATCTCAGGTAATCCCATAAATGTTGAAACTAATATTATTGAAACCGTAACCCTGGAGGAATACATAAGGGACACTTTCCAGAAGTTTCAGACTCCGAAAAGGAATAGGTACGTGGTACGGTAAGTAAACCGACTCCAAAACAGTTCAAATGGCAATTTTTCTCCGTTTTGGAATATTTAGAAAAATAGGAAAATAAGAAGCAGTCCGGGAAGGACACGAGGCCTCCACGAGGGTGGAGGGCGCGCCCTACCCCCCTGGGCGCTCCCCCCTGCCTCGTGGGCACCTCGTGTGCTCTCCGGACTTTGTTTTCTTGCACGATACTTCTTTTGGTCGGTAACAATTCATAATATAATCTCCCGAAGGTTTTGACCACCGTATCACGCAAATATCCTCTGTTTTCGTTTCGAGCGGTTTTTTTTGACAGATCTAGATCACCATGACATCTCCAAGCGCCCCCAAGGACAAGTTCTTCGAGAAGGTCATCAACCCCTACCTTGCGGAGGTGCTGCAACACCCTCAAACCATTGAGGCGCGTGATGGGTTGCTTCACATCCGCGATGTTGAGGGACCAAGGAGGACCGGAAGAGTGGAGACGAGGCTCGAGGCAATGGAACAACAAGTTTTCAAGTGCCAGGGGATGGTGGAACGTGGACTCAACGCCAACCACATGATGATCACAGTGTTCACCAACAACCACAAGCTGGATGCCAAGAACATTGGGGAGACCATCTTCAAGCTTCACGAGAAGATCGATCATCTCCAAGACCAAATCTATGACCTGCAAAACCAAAACTGTGAGTATGAATATAGATTCAAGAGGATGAGTTTGGCTGCAGATTTGAGGATCCCGGAGACTCGATCATCCTTCTATGATCGTGAGCCTATGCCTTGGAAGATGGACGACAAGCCCACATCATCAACAACTCCACCATCTTCTTCACCAGCAAAGGAGATATAATCACATGGGTATGGGCACTCCCCTTGGCAACTGCAAGCTTGGGGGAGGTGCCCCGGTATCGTATCACCATCACACTCCTATCCTTACCGTTTTTCTTAGTTCGATCCTTTTAGTAATATCTTGCTCTAGTAGAATAAAATTTTAGTATGATTTAGTTTTGAGTTTTTCCTTATGATCCTTCTAGATAATCGAGTCCGTGAGCTATATATAATAAAGATTAGTGTTGAGTCAAGGGCTTGATTATTTTACCATGATCTTGAGGGAATAAAAGAAAAGAGAAAGAATAAAAAGAAATAAAGAGATCATATTGATCTTATGGAGAGTAATGATTTCACATAGAAAGAGTATGATGATTAAAAGTTGTTGAGAGTTGACAAACATAGCTTTGGACATCATTGCAATTAATAGGAAGTAATAAAGAAAGAGAGGTTTCACATATAAATATACTATCTTGGACATCTTTTATGATTGTGAGCACTTATTAAAATATGACATGCTAAAGAGCTGATGTTGGACAAGGAAGACAACGTAATGGGTTATGTTTTCTTATATCTGAAATAAAGTATATTGTCATGGATCATCCAACATGTTGAGCTTGCCTTTCTCCCTCATGCTAGCCAAATTCTTTGCACCAAGTAGAGATACTACTTGTGCTTCCAAATACCCTTAAACCCAGTTTTGCCATAAGAGTCCACCATATCTACCTATGGATTGAGTAAGATCCTTCAAGTAAGTTGTCATCGGTGCAAGCAATAAAAATTGCTCTCTAAATATGTATGATTTATTAGTGTGGAGAAAATAAGCTTTATACGATCTTGTGATGTGGAAGAAATAAAAGCGACGGACTGCATAATAAAGGTCCATATCACAAGTGGCAATATAAAGTGACGTTCTTTTGCATTAAGATTTCGTGCATCCAACCATGAAAGCGCATGACAACCTCTGCTTCCCTCTGCGAAGGGCCTATCTTTTACTTTTATCTCTTACCCTTATGCAAGAGTCATGGTGATCTTCACCTTTCCTTTTTACATTTTATCCTTTGGCAAGCACATTGTGTTGGAAAGATCCTGATATATATATATCCAATTGGATGTAAGTTAGCATGAACTATTATTGTTGACATTACCCTTGAGGTAAAAGGTTGGGAGGCGAAACTATAAGCCCCTATCTTTCTCTGTGTCCGATTAAAACTCCGTAACCACAAGTATTGCGTGAGTGTTAGCAATTGTGAAAGACTAAATGATGGTTGAGTATGTGGACTTGCTGAAAAGCTCTTACATAGACTCTTTCCGATGTTATGATAAATTGCAATTGCTTCAATGACTGAGATTATAGTTTGTTGGTTCTCAATGAAGTTTCTGATTCATACTTGACATTGTGAATAGATTATTACTTGAGCATAAGAAATCATATGACAATATCCATATATGTTGCTGTTATAAGAATGATCATGATGCCCTCATGTCCGTATTTTATTTTATCGACACCTCTACCTCTAAACATGTGGACATATTTATTGTTATCGCCTTCCGCTTGAGGACAAGCGAGGTCTAAGCTTGGGGGAGTTTATACGTCCATTTTGCATCATGCTTTTATATCGATATTTATCGCATTATGGGCTGTTATTACACATTATGTCACAATACTTATGCCTATTCTCTCTTATTTTATAAGGTTTACATGAAGAGGGAGAATGCCGGCAGCTGGAATTCTGGGATGGAAAAGGAGCAAATATTAGAGACCTATTCCGCACAACTCCAAAAGTCCTGAAACTTCATGGAAGTCATTTTTGGAATTAATAAAAAATACTGGACGAAGAAAATACCAGAGAAGGGCCACACCCTGGCCACAAGGGTGGGAGGCGTGCCCTACCCCCTGAGCGCGCCCCTGCCTCATGGGCCCCCTGGTGGCCCTTCGGTGCCCATCTTCTGCTATATGAAGTCTTTTGTCCGAGAAAAAATCATAAGCAAGCTTTCGGGAAGAAACTCCGCCGCCACGAGGCGGAACCTTGGCGGAACCAATATAGGGCTCCGGCAGAGCTATTCTGCCGGGGAAACTTCCCTCGGGGAGGGGGAAATCATCGCCATCGTCATCACCAACGATCCTCTCATCGGGAGGGGGTCAATCTCCATCAACATCTTCACCAGCACCATCTCCTCTCAAACCCTAGTTCATCTCTTGTATCCAATCTTTGTCCCAAAGCCTCAGATTGCTACCTGTGGGTTGCTAGTAGTGTTGATTACTCCTTGTAGTTGATGCTAGTTGGTTTATTTGGTGGAAGATCATATGTTCAGATCCTATATGCATATTAATACTCCTCTGATTATGAACATGAATATGATTTGTGAGTAGTTACGTTTGTTCCTGAGGACATGGGAGAAGTCTTGCTATAAGTAGTCATGTGAATTTGGTATTCATTCGATATTTTAATGAGATGTATGTTGTCTTTCCTCTAGTGGTGTTATGTGAACGTCGACTACATGACACTTCACCATTGTTTGGGCCAAGAGGAAGGCATTGGGAAGTAATAAGTAGATGATGGGTTGCTAGAGTGATAGAAGCTTAAACCCTAGTTTATGTGTTGCTTCGTAAGGGGCTGATTTGGATCCATATGTTTCATGCTATGGTTAGGTTTACCTTAATAATTCTTTTGTAGTTGTGGATGCTTGCAATAGGGGTTAATCATAAGTGGGATGCTTGTCCAAGTAAGGACAGCACCCAAGCACCGGTCCACCCACATATCAAATTATCAAAGTACTGAACGCGAATCATACGAACGTGATGAAAACTAGCTTGACGATAATTCCCATGTGTCCTCGGGAGTGCTTTTCTCTATATAAGAGTTTGTCCAGGCTTGTCCTTTGCTACAAAAAGGATTGGGCCACCTTGCTGCACTTTATTTACTCTTGTTACTTGTTACCCGTTATAATTACCTTATCACAAAGCTATCTGTTACCGATAATTTCAGTGCTTGCAGAGAATACCTTGCTGAAAACCGCTTATCATTTCCTTCTGCTCCTCGTTGGGTTCGACACTCTTACTTATCGAAAGGACTACGATAGATCCCCTATACTTGTGGGTCATCAAGTTCTGTCAGCACGACGGTGTGGCGACGGTGATGATGAAGTTACCGGCGCAGGGCTTCGCCTAAGCACTACGACGATATGATCGAGGTGTGTAACTGTGGAGGGGGCACCGCTCATGGCTAAGAGAAGACTTGGTGTGCCTTTGGGGTGCCCCAAGGAGGGTAGGAGGACGCCGGCCAACAAGGGGCGCGCCAGGGAGAGGGAAGTCGTAGCAAGATATAAAGGAGAAAATTATAATAGATTGAAATAATAGATCGCAAATAAAATAAAGTGCAGCAAGATATTTTTGTATTTTTGGGTTTAATAGATCTGAATAAAAATTCAAAGGAAAAGTAGTTCACAAGGCAAATATATGAAGAAGAAGACCCGGGGGCCGTAGGTTTCACTAGTGGCTTCTCTCGAGAAAAATAGCAAATGGTGGGTAAACAAATTACTGTTGGCCAATTGATAGAACTTCAAATAATTATGACGATATCTAGGCAATGATCATTACATAGGCATCACGTCCAAGATTAGTAGACCGACTCCTGCCTGCATCTACTACTATTACTCCACACATCGACTGCAATCCAACATGCATCTAGTGTATTAATTTCATGGAAAAACAGAGTTATGCAATAAGAACGATGACATGATGTAGACAAGATCCATTTATCTATATGGGGGTAGATATAGATCTCGTCTTTTTATCCTTAGTAGCAACGATAAATACGTGTCGGTTCCCCTTCTGTCACTAGGATCAAGCACCGTAAGATCGAACCCACTACCGGGCACCTCTTCCCATTGCAAGATAAATAGATCAAGTTGGCCAAACAAAACCCAAATATCGGAGAAGAAATACGAGGATATAAGAGATCATGCATATAAGAGATCAAAGAAACTCAAATAAATTTCATGGATATAAAAAGATATGACTGATCATAAACTCAAAGTTCATCAGATCCTAACAAACACACCGCAAAAGAGTTACATCATATGGATATCCAAGAGACCATTGTACTGAGAATCAGCGAGAGAGAGAAAGCCATCTAGCTACTAACTACGGACCCGAAGGTCTACAAAGGACTACTCACACATCATCGGAGAGGCACCAATGGAGGTGGTGAACCCCATCCGAGATGGTGTCTAGATTGGATCTGGTGGTTCTGGACTCTGCGGCGGCTGGATGAATATTTCGACGACTCCCCTAGGATTTCTGGAATATTTGGGTATTTATAGAGCAAAGAGGCGGCCCGAGGGGCATCCGAGGTGGGCACAACCCACCAGGGCGCGCCAGGGCCTCCTGGCGCCCCCTGGTGGGTTGTCCCCTCCTCGGGACTCCCCCGGGTGCAACCAGGGCCCATGCCTTTCTTCTGGCCCATAAAAAATCATCGTTGAGTTTCGTGGCATTTGGACTCCGTTTGATATTGATTTCCTGCGATGTAAAAAACATGGAAAAAATAGCAACTGGCACTTGGCACTATGTCAATAGGTTAGTACCTAAAAATGATATAAAATGACTATAAAATGATTATAAAACATCCAAAATTGATAATAAAACATCATGGAACAATAAAAAATTGTAGATACGTTGGAGACGTATCAATGTTCACCATTGAAAACTACTCCATCTCACGTGATGATTGGACATGGTTTAGTTGATATGGATCACATGATCACTTAGATGATTAGAGGGATGTCTATCTAAGTGGGAGTTCTTAAGTAATATGATTAATTGAACTTTAATTTATCATGAACCTAGTACCTGATAGTATTTTGCATGTCTATGTTGTTGTAGATCAATGGTCCGTGCTACTGTTCCTTTGAATTTTAATGCGTTCCTAGAGAAAGCTAAGTTGAACGATGATGGTAGAAACTACACGGACTGGGTCCGTAACTTGAGGATTATCCTCATTGTTGCACAGAAGAATTACGTCCTGGAAGCACCGCTAGGGTGCAAGACCCGCTACAGGAGCAACGCCGGACGTTATGAACGCCTGGCAGAGCAAAGCTGATGACTACTCGCTAGTTCAGTGTGCCATGCTTTACGGCTTAGAACCGGGACTTCAACGACGTTTTGAACGTCATGGAGCATATGAGATGTTCCAGGAGTTGAAGTTAATATTTCAAGCAAATGCCCGAATTGAGAGATATGAAGTCTCCAATAAGTTCTACAGCTGCAAAATGGAGGAGAATAGTTCTGTCAGTGAACATATACTCAAAATGTCTGGCTACCACAATCACTTGACTCAACTGGGAGTTAATCTTCCGGTTGATAGTGTCATTGATAGAGTTCTTCAATCACTACCACCAAGCTACAAAAGTTTCGTGATGAACTATAATATGCAAGGGATGGATAAGACAATTCCCGAGCTCTTCGCGATGCTAAAGGTTGCAGAGGTAGAAATCAAGAAGGAGCATCAAGTGTTGATGGTTAACAAGACCACTAGTTTCAAGAAAAAGGGCAAAGGGAAGAAAGGTAACTTCAAGAAGAATGGCAAGCAAGTTGCTGCTCAAGTGAAGAAGCCCAAGTCTGGATCTAAGCCCGAGACTGAGTGCTTCTACTGCAAAGGGACTGGTCATTGGAAGCGAAACTGCCTCAAGTATTTCACGGATAAGAAGGATGGCAAAGTGAAAGGTATATTTGATATACATGTTATTGATGTATACCTTACTAACGCTCGTAGTAGCGCCTGGGTATTTGATACTGGTTCTGTTGCTCATATTTGCATTTCAAAATAGGGGCTACGGATTAAGGAAAGATTGGCTAAGGACGAGGTGACGATGCGCGTGGGAAATGGTTGAAAAGTCGATGTGATCGACGTCGACATGCTACCTCTACATGTACCTTCGGGATTAGTTTTAGACCTGAATAATTGTTATTTGGTGCTAGCGTTAAGCATGAACATTATATCTGGATCTTGTTTGATGCGAGACGGTTATTCATTTAAATTAGAGAATAATGGTTGTTCTATTTATATGAGTAATATCTTTTATGGTCATGCACCCTTGATGAGTGGTCTATTTTTGTTGAATCTCGATAGTAGTGATACACGTATTCATAGTATTGAAGCCAAAAGATATAAATTTATAATGATAGTGCAACTTATTTGTGGCACTGCCGTTGAGGACATATTGGTATAAAGCGCATGAAGAAACTCCATGCTGATGGGCTTTTGGAATCACTTGATTATGAATCACTTGATGCTTGCGAACCATGCCTCATGGGCAAGATGACTAAGACTCCGTTCTTCGGAACAATGGAGCGAGCAATAGACTTGTTGGAAATAATAGATACTGATGTATGCAGTCCAATGAGTGTTGAGGCTCGCGGCGGGTAACGTTATTTTCTGACCTTCACAGATGATTTGAGCAGATATGGGTATATCTACTTGATGAAACATAAGTCTGAAACATTTGAAAAGTTCAAAGAATTTCATAGTGAAGTGGAAAATCATCGTAACAAGAAAATAAAGTTTCTACGATCTGATTGTGGAGGTGAATATTTGAGTTACGAGTTTGGTCTCCATTTGAAACAATGTGGAATATTTTCGCAACTCACGCCACCTGGAACACCACAGCGTAATGGTGTGTCCGAACGTCGTAATCGTACTTTATCAGATATGGTGTGATCTATGATGTCTCTTACTGATTTACCGCTATCGTTTTGGGGTTATGCTTTAGAGAAGGCTGCATTCACGTTAAATAGGGCACCATCTAAATCCGTTGAGACGACACCATATGAACTATGGTTTGGCAAGAAACCCAAGTTGTCGTTTCTTAAAGTTTGGGGATAAGATGCTTATGTGAAAAAGCTTCAACCTAATAAGCTCGAACCCAAGTCGGAGAAATGTGTCTTCATAGGATACCGAAAGGAGACTACTGGGTACATGATACGTCTCCGTCATATCTATAATTTTTTATTATTCCATGCCAATAATATTCAACTTTCATATACTTTTGGCAACTTTTTATATTATTTTTAGGACTAACATATTGATCCAGTGCCCAGTGCTAGTTCCTGTTTGTTGCATGTTTTATGTTTCGCAGAATATCCATATCAAACGGAGTCCAAACGGGATAAAAACGAACGGAGCTTATTTTTGGAATATTTGGAAAATCTGGGAGAAAGATCAACGCGAAACGGTGTCCGAGGTGGGCACGAGGTAGGGGGCGCGCCCCACCCCCCTGGGCGCACCCCTGGCCCTCGTGGTCCACCCGTCAGGCGGTTGATGCCCTTCTTCGGCCGCAAGAAAGCTAATTTTTGGTAAAAAATCACGGCGAAGGTTTCAGTCCAATCGGAGTTACGGATCTCCATATATACCCGAAACGGTGAATGGGCACCAGAAGAGAACGCAAAAACAGAGAGAGACAGAGAGATAGATCCAATCTCGGAGGGGCTCTCGCCCCTCCCACGCCATGGAGGCCAAGGACCAGAGGGGAAACCCTTCTCCCATCTAGGGAGGAGGTCAAGGAAGAAGAAGACGAAGGGGGCCCCTCTCCCCTTCTCTTCCGGTGGCGCCGGAACACTGTCGTGGCCATCATCATCACCGCACTCTTCATCAACAACTTCACCGCCATCATCACCAACTCTTCCCCCCCTCTATGCAGCGGTGTAACCTCTCTCTTACCCGCTGTAATCCCTACTTAAACACGGTGCTCAACGCTATATTTTATTTCCCAATGATGTATGGCTATCCTATGATGTTTGAGTAGATCCGTTTTGTCCTATGGGCTATTTGATGATCAAGATTGGTTTGAGTTGCATGTTTTATTATTGGTGTTGTCCTATGGTGCTCTCCATGTCGTGCAAGCGTGAGGGATTCCCGCTATAGGGTTTGCAATATGTTCATGATTTGCTTATGGTGGGTGGCGTGAGTGACAGAAGCACAGACCCCTGTAAGTAGGTTGTTTGCGTATGGGATAAAGAGGACTTGATGCTTTAATGCTATGGTTGGGTTTTACCTTAATGATCCTTAGTAGTTGCAGATGCTTTCTAGAGTTCCAATCATAAGTGCATATGATACAAGTAGAGAAAGTATGTTAGCTTATGCCTCTCCCTCAAATAAAATTGCAATAATGATTACCGGTCTAGTTATCGATTGTCTAGGGACAAATAACTTTCACGTGACAAAAAGCTCTCTACTAAAACTAATTTAGTTGTGTCTTTATCTAAACTGCCCCTAGTCTTTATTTACGTGTTCTTTACTTTCTTGCAAACCTATCCAAAAACTCCTACAAAGTACTTCTAGTTTTATTCTTGTTCTAGGTAAAGCGAACGTCAAGCGCGCGTAGAGTTGTATCGGTGGTCGATAGAACTTGAGGGAATATTTGTTCTACCTTTAGCTCCTCGTTGGGTTCGATACTCTTACTTATCAAAAGAGGCTACAATTGATCCCCTATTCTTGTGGGTTATCAAGACCTTTTTCTGGCGCCGTTGCAGGGGAGGAATAGCGTGGGGTGAATATTCTCGCGTGTGCTTGTTTGCTTTATCACTAAGTAATTTTTATTTTTTGTTCTTAGTTGTTCTTTATCTTTAGTTATGGATATGGAACACAAAATACCAAAAAAATTAGGTTTACTTGCTACTCATGGAGATGAGGAACCTCCTAACACCCTCGATGCTCGTTATGTGACAGATATTATGTACTACTTTGATAATCCAGAGAAAACCCCATTCAATTTGGTAATGGGAGTAACGTTGGATCAACGTGAATACTTTAGGGATTGTCGCTTGACACAAAAAGGGAAACTATTATGGGATCAAATTTATATATTGAAGTAGTATGCTCGGCAAGTATGCTTGAGTTATGATTATACTTGTTGCTCTAGGATGAAGGCTCCACACCTTCCCTTTTCATGCAAATTTAATGATAATAAAACCTTAGCTTCTTATGCTAATGGTATCTATGATTACTATGATGTGGAACAAATAGAAGAATTTTTTGCTTTTATGGGTGCTTATGAAATTGAATATATGTTTAAAGAGTTTGAAGATTTTGATGATGCTCTTTATAGACCTGAAAATTTAGCTATCCTCAAATATTGCTATGAGAATTATGAATACAATTCCGATATTAATGCACTTATTGAGAAAGTCTCCGCTGTCCAAGAAGAGACTAATATTTTGCAGGAATCTATGGAAGAAGAAGTTGATGAAACTGTGAGCTCATTGGATGAAAAAGATGAGGAGGAGAGTGAAGAACAAAAGGAGGAAGAGTGGATTGGCTACCCGTGCCCACCTTCTAATGAGTGTAACTCTTCAACTCATACATTGTTTAAATTCCCTTCATGCTTACCGAAGGATGATTGCTATGATGACTATTATGATCCCGTTGATTCTCTTGAAATATCCCTTTTTGATGATGCTTGCTATGCTTGTGGCCAAGATGCCAATATGAATTATGCTTATTGAGATGAACTTGCTATAGTTCCTTATGTTATGAACGAAATTGTTGCTATTGCACCCACGCATGATAGTCCTATTATCTTTTTTAATTCTCCAAACTACACTATATCGGAGAAGTTTGCACTTATTAAGGATTACATTGATAGGTTGCCTTTTACTACTACACATGATGATTTTGATAGATATAATATGCATGTGCTTGATGCTCCTAATTGCAATTATTATGAGAGAGGAACTATATCTCCACCTCTCTATGTTTCCAACATGGTAAAATTGCAAGAAACTATTTATACTATGCATTGGCCTTTACTATGTGTGCATGAATTGTTCTTTTACGACATGCCGATGCATAGGAAGAGAGTTAGACTTCGTCATTACATGATATATGTTGCTTTGTGCTCACTACTAAATTACAAATCATTGCTAATTAAAATTGGCTTTGATATACCTTGGGATCCGGGTGGATTCACTACTTGAGCACTATATGCCTAGCTTAATGGCTTTAAAGAAAGCGTTGCCAGGGAGACAACCCGGAAATTTTAGAGAGTCATTTATTTATGTTGAGTGCTTTCATATAGTTTAAAAACAACAAAAATAAAGAGGGGAACCCAAAACTTTTCAAAAAGCAAAGTGAAAGTGAGAAAGACAAGCATTGTTGAAGTGGGAGAGCTCCTTGAACTTTGTTCATGCTCACGGCAACTTTGTGAATCTTGATTACAGAAAATTTTCAACAAAAATAATTATCCCCTTGTACAATTCCATTCTATTATAAAAATAATGTGCCAAGGTTTGCCTTTAGGATGTTTACAATACTTGTTGGTTTGTACGGTGCAGGACAGAAACTTTGGCTGTAGTGCATGATTTTTAATATTTTACTGGAACGTCAAATGGTTCTGATTCTTTTTGCGATGTCTTTCTATAATATTTTTTATTTTTACTAATTGTGGCAGAATTTCTCAAGTATCAGAAGTATGGTGAATGTTCAGATTATTACACACTGTTCTGTTTTAGACAGATTCTGTTTTTGATGCATAGTTTGCTTGTTTTGATGAAACTATCAATTTATATCAGTGGATTAAGCCATGAAAAAGTTATATTACAGTAGACACAATGCAAAAACAAAATATGAATTGGTTTTCAACAGTACTTAAAATAGTGATTTGCTTTATTATACTAACGGATCTTACCGAGTTTTCTGTTGAAGTTTTGTGTGGATGAAGTGTTCGATGATCGAGAAGGTTTCGATGTGATAAGAAGGAAGAGAGGCAAGAGCTCAAGCTTGGGGATGCCTGAGGCACCCCAAGTAAATATTAAAGGAGACTCAAGCGTCTAAGCTTGGGGATGCCCCGGAAGGCATCCCCTCTTTCTTCAACAAATATCGGTATGTTTTCGGATTCGTTTCATTCATGTGATATGTGCAAATCTTGGAGCGTCTTTTGCATTTAGTTTTCACTTTTATTTTATGCACCATGCTGGTATGAGATAGTCCTTGGTTGATTTATAGAATGCTCATTGCACTTCACTTATATCTTTTGAGTATGGCTTTATAGAATGCTTCATGTGCTTCACTTATATCATTTGAAGCTTGGATTGCCTGTTTCTCTTTACATAAACAACCGCCATTTGTAGAATGCTCTTTTGCTTCACTTATATTGTTAGAGCATGGGCATATATTTTGTAGAAAGAATTAAACTCTCGTGCTTCACTTATATCTATTTAGAGAGATGACAGGAACTGGTCATTCACATGGTTAGTCATAAAACCCTACATAAAACTTGTAGATCACTGAATATGATATGTTTGATTTCTTGCAATAGTTTTGCGATATAAAGGTGGTGATATTAGAGTCGTGCTAGTTGAGTAATTGTGGAATTGAGAAATACTTGTGTTGAGGTTTGCAAGTCCCGTAGCATGCACGTATGGTGAACCGTTATGTAACGAAGTTGGAGCATGAGGTGTTTATTGATTGTCTTCCTTATGAGTGGCGGTCGGGGACGAGCGATGGTCTTTTCCTATCAATCTATCCCCCTAGGAGCATGCGCGTAGTACTTTGTTTTGATGACTAATAGACTTTTACAATAAGTATGTGAGTTCTTTATGACTAATGTTGAGTCCATGGATTATACGCACTCTCACCCTTCCATCATTGCTAGCCTCTTCGGTACCGTGCATTGCCCTTTCTCACCTCGAGAGTTGGTGCAAACTTCGCCGGTGCATCCAAACCCCGTGATATGATATGCTCTATCACACATAAACCTCCTTATATCTTCCTCAAAACAGCCACCATACCTACCTATTATGGCATTTCCATAGCCATTCCGAGATATATTGCCATGCAACTTCCATCATCATCATATACATGACTTGAGCATTTATTGTCATATTGCTTTGCATGATCGTAAGATAGCTAGCATGATGTTTTCATGGCTTGTCCATTTTTTGATGTCATTGCTACGCTAGATCATTGCACATCCCGGTACACCGCCGGAGGCATTCATATAGAGTCATATCTTTGTTCTAGATATCGAGTTGTAATATTGAGTTGTAAGTAAATAAAAGTGTGATGATCATCATTATTAGAGAATTGCCCCAGTGAGGAAAGGATGATGGAGACTATGATTCCCCCACAAGTCGGGATGAGACTCCGGACGAAAAAAGAGAGAAAGGCCAAAAAAGGAGAAGGCCCAAAAATAAAGAGAAAAAAAGAAAAAAAAATGAGAGAAAAAGAGAGAAGGGGCAATGTTACTATCCTTTTACCACACTTGTGCTTCAAAGTAGCACCATGTCCTTCATATAGAGAGTCTCTTGAGTTATCACTTTCATATACTAGTGGGAATTTTCATTATAGAACTTGGCTTGTATATTCCAATGATGGGCTTCCTCAAATGCCCTAGGTCTTCATGAGCAAGCAAGTTGGATGCACACCCACTTAGTTTCAGTTTGAGCTTTCATACACTTATAGCTCTAGTGCATCCGTTGTATGGCAATCCCTACTCCTCACATTGACATCAATTGATGGGCATCTCCATAGCCTGTTGATTAGCCGCGTCGATGTGAGACTTTCTCCTTTTTTGTCTTCTCCACATAACCCCCATCATCATATTCTATTCCACCTATAGTGCTATGTCCATGGCTCATGCTCATGTATTGCGTGAAAGTTGAAAAGGTTTGAGAAACGTCAAAAGTATGAAATGATTGCTTGGCTTGTCATCGGGGTTGTGCATGATATGAATATTTTGTGTGGTGAAGATGGAGCATAGCCAGACTATATGATTTTGTAGGGATGAGCTTTCTTTGGCTATGTTATTTCAACAAGACATAATTGCTTGGTTGGTATGCTTGAAGTATTATTGTTTTTATGTCAAAGGATAGACTATTGCTTTGAATCACTCGTGTCCTAATATTCATGCCATGATTAGACATATGATCAAGATTATGCTAGGTAGCATTCCACATCAAAAATTATCTTTTTTATCATTTACCTACTCGAGGACGAGCAGGAATTAAGCTTGGGGATGCTGATACGTCTCCGTCGTATCTATAATTTTTGATTGTTCCATGCCAATATTATTCAACTTTCATACACTTTTGGCAACTTTTTATATTATATTTGGGACCAACATATTGATCCAGTGCCCAGTGCCAGTTCCTGTTTGTTGCATGTTTTATGTTTCGCAGAATATCCATATCAAACGGAGTCCAAACGGGATAAAAACGGATGGAGCTTATTTTTGGAATATTTGGAAAATCTGGGAGAAAGATCAACGTGAAACGGTGTCCGGGGTGGGCACGAGGTAGGGGGCGCGCCCGAACCCCCTGGGCGCGCCCCTGACCCTCGTGGTCCACGCGTAAGGTGGTTGATGCCCTTCTTCGGCCGAAAGAAAGCTAATTTTTGGTAAAAAATCACGGCGAAGGTTTCAGTCCAATCGGAGTTACGGATCTCCATATATACCCGAAACGGTGAAAGGGCACCAGAAGAGAACGCAGAAACAGAGAGAGACAGAGAGACAGATCCAATCTCGGAGGGCTCTCGCCCCTCCCACACCATGGAGGCCAAGGACCAGAGGGGAAACCCTTCTCCCATCTAGGGAGGAGGTCAAGGAAGAAGAAGACGAAGGGGGCCCCTCTCCCCTTCTCTTCCGGTGGCGCCGGAACGCTGCCGTGGCCATCATCATCACCGCACTCTTCATCAACAACTTCACCGCCATCATCACCAACTCTTCCGCCCCTCTATGCAGCGGTGTAACCTCTCTCTTACCCGATGTAATCTCTACTTAAACATGGTGCTCAACTCTATATATTATTTCCCAATGATGTATGGCTATCCTATGATGTTTGAGTAGATCCGTTTTGTCCTATGGGCTATTTGATGATCAAGATTAGTTTGAGTTGCATGTTTTATTATTGGTGCTGTCCTATGGTGCTCTCCGTGTCGCGCAAGCGTGAGGGATTCCCGCTGTAGGGTTTGCAATATGTTCATGATTTGCTTATGGTGGGTGGCGTGAGTGACAGAAGCACAGACCCGAGTAAGTAGGTTGTTTGCATATGGGATAAAGAGGACTTGATGCTTTAATGCTATGGTTGGGTTTTACCTTAATGATCTTTAGTAGTTGCGGATGCTTGCTAGAGTTCCAATCATAAGTGCATATGATCCAAGTAGAGAAAGTATGTTAGCTTATGCCTCTCCCTCAAATAAAATTGCAATAATGATTACCGGTCTAGTTATCGATTGTCTAGGGACAAATAACTTTCTCATGACAAAAAGCTCTCTACTAAAACTAATTTAGTTGTGTCTTTATCTAAACTGCCCCTAGTCTTTATTTACGTGTTCTTTACTTTCTTGCAAACCTATCCAAAAACTCCTACAAAGTACTTCTAGTTTTATTCTTGTTCTAGGTAAAGCGAACGTCAAGCGCGCGTAGAGTTGTATCGGTGGTCAATAGAACTTGAGGGAATATTTGTTCTACCTTTAGCTCCTCGTTGGGTTCGACACTCTTACTTATCGAAAGAGGCTACAATTGATCCTCTATACTTGTGGGTTATCAGTACACCTTCTATCACAGATCCGAAGGCAAGATATTCATTGCTAAGAATCGATCCTTTCTAGAGAAGGAGTTTCTCTCGAAAGAAGTGAGTGGGAGGAAAGTAGAACTTGATGAGGTAATTGTACTTGCTCCCTTATTGGAAAGTAGTTCATCACAAAAATCAGTTCCAGTGATCCTACACCAATTAGTGAGGAAGCTAATGATGATGATCATGAAACTTCTGATCAAGTTACTACCGAACCTCGTAGGTCAACCGGAGTAAGATCCGCACTAGAGTGGTACGTAATCCTGTTCTGGAGGTCATGTTACTTGACCATGACGAACCTATGAACTATGAGGAAGCGATGATGAGCCCAGATTCCGCGAAATGGCTTGAGGCCATGAAATCTCATATGGGATCCATGTATGAGAACAAAGTGTGGACTTTGGTTGACTTGCCCGATGATCGACAAACCATAGAGAATAAATGGTTCTTCAAGAAGAAGACTGACGTTGACGGTAATGTTACTGTCTACAAAGCTCGACTTGTTGTGAAAGGTTTTTGACAAGTTCAAGGAGTTGACTACGATGAGACCTTCTCACCCGTAGCGATGCTTAAGTCTGTCCGAATCATGTTAGCAATTGCCGCATTTTATGATTATGAAATTTGGCAAATGGATGTCAAAACTGCATTCCTTAATGGATATCTTAAAGAAGAGTTGTATATGATGAAACCAGAAGGTTTTGTCGATCCAAAAGGTGCTACCAAAGTGTGCAAGCTCCATCGATCCATTTATGGACTGGTGCAAGCCTCTCGGAGTTGGAATATACGGTTTGATAGTGGATCAAAGCATATGGTTTTATACAGACTTTTGGAGAAGCCTGTATTTACAAGAAAGTGAGTGGGAGCTCTGTAGCATTTCTGATATTATATGCGGATGACATATTGTTGATCGGAAATGATACATAATTTCTGGATAACATAAAAGGATACTTGAATAAGAATTTTTCAATGAAAGACCTCGGTGAAGCTACTTATATATTGGGCATCAAGATCTATAGAGATAGATCAAGACGCTTAATTGGACTTTCACAAAGCACATACCTTGATAAAATTTTGAAGAAGTTCAAAATGGATCAGGAAAAGAAAGGGTTCTTGCATGTGTTACAAGGTGTGAAGTTGAGTGAGACTCAATGCCCGACCACTGCAGAAGATAGAGAGAAAATGAAAGTCATTCCCTATGCCTCAGCCATAGGTGCTATCATGTATGCAATGTTGTGTACCAGACCTGATGTGTGCCTTGCTATTAGTTTAGCAGGGAGGTACCAAAGTAATCCAAGAGTGGATCACTAGACAACGGTCAAGAACATCCTGAAATACCTGAAAAGGACTAAGGATATGTTTCTCGTTTATGGAGGTGACAAAGAGCTCATCGTAAATGGTTACGTCAATGCAAGCTTTGACACTGATACAGATGACTCTAAGTCACAAGCCGGATACGTATTTACTTAGCTACTTCGGAAGCAGCAAATGAAGGAGTTTGGATGAAGGAGCCGGACACGTCAGTGCAGTTCTAAGCAAAGCGTCGTGGCGGGATCTACGTGTGAAGCAGAGTACACAGCTACTTCGGAAGCAGCAAATGAAGGAGTTTGGATGAAGGAGTTCATATCCGATCTAGGTGTCATACCTAGTGCATCGAGTCCAATGAAAATCTTTTGTGACAATACTGGTGCAATTGCCTTGGCAAAGGAATCCAGATTTCACAAGAGAACCAAGCACATCAAGAGATGCTTCAATTCCATCCGCGATCAAGTCAAGGAGGGAGACATAGAGATTTGCAAAATACATACAGATCTGAATATTGCAGACCCGTTGACTAAGCCTCTCTCACGAGCAAAACATGATTAGCATCAAGACTCCATGGGTGTTAGAATCATTACTATGTAATCTAGATTATTGACTCTAGTGCAAGTGGGAGACTGAAGGAAATATGCCCTTGAGGCAATAATAAAGTTGTTATTTATATTTCCTTATATCATGATAAATGTTTGTTATTCATGCTAGAATTATATTAACCAGAAACATAGTACATGTGTGAATACATAGACAAATAGAGTTTCCCTAGTATGCCTCTACTAGACTAGCTCGTTAATCAAAGATGGTTAAGTTTCCTGACCATAGACATGTGTTGTCATTTGATGAACGGGATCACATCATTAGAGAATGATGTGATGGACAAGACCCATCCGTTAGCTTAGCATTAATGATTGTTTAGTTTTATTGCTATTGCTTTCATCATGACTTATACATGTTCCTCTGACTATGAGATTATGCAACTCCCGAATACCGGAGGAACACCTTGTGTGCTATCAAACGTCACAACGTAACTGGGTGATTACAAAGATGCTCTACAGATGTCTCTGATGGTGTTTGTTGAGTTGGCATAGATCAAGGTTAGGATTTGTCACTCCGTGTATCGGAGAGGTATCTCTAGGCCCTCTCGGTAATGATCATCACTATAAGCCTTGCAAGCAATGTGACTAATGAGTTAGTTACGGGATGATGCATTACGGAACGAGTAAAGAGACTTGCCGGTAACGAGATTGAACTAGGTAAGATGATACCGACGATCGAATCTCGGGCAAGTAACATACCGATGACAAAGGGAACAACGTATGTTGTTATGCGGTTTGACCGATAAAGATCTTCGTAGAATATGTAGGAGCCAATATGAGCATCCAGGTTCCGCTATTGGTTATTGACTGGAGACGTGTCTCGGTCATGTCTACATAGTTCTCGAACCCGTAGGGTCCGCACGCTTAACGTTCGATGACGATTTGTATTATGAGTTATGTGATTATATGTACCGAAGTTTGTTCGAAGTCCCGGATGAGATCACGGACATGACAAGGAGTCTCGAAATGGTCGAGACATAAAGATTGATATATTGGACCATGTTATTCGGACACCGGAAGTGTTCCGGATAGTTTCGGGTAAAAACGGAGTGCCGGAGGGGTTACCGGAACCCCCCAGGGGAACTAATGGGCCACCATGGGCCTTATTGGAGAGAGAGGAGGGCAACTAGGGAAGGCCGCGCCCCCCTTAGCAGTCCGAATTGGACAAGGGAAGGGGGGCGGCGCCCCCTTTCCTACTCCCTCTCCCTCTCCTTCCTTCCCCCTCTCTCCCTTTTGGTGGAATCCTACTAGGACTAGGAGTCCTAGTAGGACTCCCCTCTTGGGCGCGCCCTAGGGGCCGGCTGGCCCTCCCCTCCTCCCTCCTTTATATACGTGGGGACGGGGGCACCCTAGAACGCACAAGTTGATCTTTTAGCCGTGTGTTGTGCCCCCCTCCACAGTTACACACCTCAGTCATATCATCGTAGTTCTTAGGCGAAGCCCTATGCCGGTAACTTCATCATCACCGTCGCCATGCCGTCGTGCTGACGGAACTCTCCCTCAGCCTCAACTGGATCAAGAGTTCGAGGGACGTCACCGAGCTGAATGTGTGCTGATCGCGGAGGTGCCGTACGTTCAGTACTTGGATCCGTTGGATCGCAAAGACGTTCAACTATATCAACCGCGTTACTAAACGCTTTCGCTTTCGGTCTACGAGGGTACATGGACACACTCTCCCCGCTCATTGCTATGCTTCTCCTAGATAGACCTTGCGTGATCATAGGCAAAAATTGTAAATACTACGTTCCCCAACAACAAGACCCTTATTGCAAAAACTACAACAACATATCGACCACATCTAATTTTCTGCAACAAGACGCACGTTGCAAAAATTACAACACATCTCTGGCCCCGCACTTGCACAGTCATCTTTCGCTGCCACTATCCTGCAACACCATCTTTGTTGCAGAAAAAGATGAGGGAGGGAGATGTGCGTGGTGAAGCAGGCCACGTGAGGTGGCACGCGCCTCGCGCTAGATAGGCCAGCTGATCAGAATCATTCCCCTTTCAAAAAAGTTGAGACTTCAAAAAAATTCGTGGTCCTAAAATTGTTCATATATTCAAAAATTGTTTGGAATTTCTATGTTTATTCATGTTTTCAAAGAAGTTCGGAGTTTTAAATTTAGTTCACATTTTAGAAAATTGTTCAGAATTTCAATTTTTTGTTCTCATTTTTCAACATAACTTCAAAATTCGAAAATGTGTTGCAAGTATCCAAAGATTGTTCATGTTTCCAAAATATTGTTCATATTTTCAAACGAAATTGGAATTTAATTAATTGTTTGTGTTTTTATAAAATTGATGTTGAGTTACGTTGTTGCAGTTTGTTCTTTAGACTTGGGGCTACACATTACCCACAATCATTGTTCAGTTTGACTGGCTAGCGAGGTGCCGACCTCAACTTTTTTGCGCCCAACCGATCGCTAAGAGTTTTACCCCAATGGGTCGGCTCAGTTGCACGCACTATGTGCGAAGAGGCGTCTATTTGAAAGAGAATGCGGTAAATAGGAGGTCAAACCCTATTCCGCGCCTTTAGCGCTTGTTTTAGGCGTTTCCGCAAACAGGCGCATAACTTCCCTGCGTGCTGGGCCAGCCCATTTATTAATTCATTTTCTTTTAAGAACTACAAAAACTAGTGCGCGGATGACACTCGAACTCGCGACCTCCTCCTTGCAGGTTAGCTATGGTAGTCAACTACAAGTTTACCCCGCTGTGATCTGTGACATAGTGTTTCTTCTTTTATTGCATCTCCATTTCTTTTTCTTTTCCTATTACTTTTCCTTTTTTAATTTTCAATTATTACTTTTTATTTTTTTCTTGTTCCTTTTTTTAAATGTGTGATTTAAAAGAAATCCATGAACTGTTTTGTCAAAATCCAGTGAACCTTTTTCCAATTCGTGAATTTTTTATTCAAAACTAATGAACGTTATTTGAAAATATATGAAACCTTTTCAAAATTGGTGCATTTTTTAAAAATTATAGAATTGTTTTATGGAAGTTGATGAAGTTTTTTCAAATATGTTAACTTTTTCAAAATTCGGTGAACTCTTTTCAAATTTGTGAACTTTTTTTTATCAAAATCGATGAACTTTCTTTTAATCCGTGAACTTTTTACCGAAATTGATCAAGTTTTTTCAAATCCGTGAACCTTTTTTGAAAATTATGTGAACTCTTTTTCATATTTGTGAACTATTTTATCAAAATCGATGAACTTTTTAGTGTTTGTGAACTTTTTTTTAAATCCGTGAACTCTTTTTTAGTATCGATGAACTTTTTGAAAATTCATGGATTCTTTTTCAAATTTATGATTTTTTCAAATAAATTATCTTGGGGACTGAAACAATTGTCAAATAGCGTTAGGTGCTTCAGCATTCGCATGCTGGTTCGATTCCCATATCTCGCAATAAAAGTTGTTGCGCTGTTTTCTGAAATCACTAATTGAGGAGTACTCATTGCAAATATCACTCCCACCTTCTTAGGTTGTGACATGTGGCGCGCTGCATGGGCGCTACTTGTCGCAACCTGAGGGTTTTCCCTTTTTCGTAAATCTGTTTATTCAAAATGTTTTATCTCATAAATCGTGCGTCCAAATCTCGAACCGTTTTTGAAGGAAATATGCCCTAGAGGCAATAATAAAGTTATTATTTATTTCCTTATTTCATGATAAATGTTTATTATTCATGCTAGAATTGTATTAACCCGAAACATGATACATGTGTGAATACATAGACAAACAGAGTGTCACTAGTATGCCTCTACTTGGCTGGCTCGTTGATCAAAGATGGTTATGTTTCCTAGCCATAGACATGAGTTGTCATTTGATTAACGGGATCACATCATTAGGAGAATGATGTGATTGACTTGACCCATTCCGTTAGCTTAGCACTTGATCATTTAGTATGTTGCTATTGCTTTCTTCATGACTCATACATGTTCCTATGACTATGAGATTATGCAACTCCGAATACCGGAGGAACACTTTGTGTGCTACCAAACGTCACAACGTAACTGGGTGATTATAAAGGTGCTCTACAGGTGTCTCCGAAGGTACTTGTTGAGTTGGCGTATTTCGAGATTAGGATTTGTCACTCGATTGTCGGAGAGGTATCTCTGGGCCCACTCGGTAATACACATCACTATAAGCCTTGCAAGCATTGTAACTAATGAGTTAGTTGCGGGATGATGTATTACAGAACGAGTAAAGAGACTTGCCGGTAACGAGATTGAACTAGGTATTGAGATACCGCTGATCGAATCTCGGGCAAGGAACATACCGATGACAAAGAGAACAACATATGTTGTTATGCGGTTTGACCGATAAAGATCTCCGAAGAATATGTAGGAGCCAATATGAGCATCCAGGTTCCGCTATTGGTTATTGACCGGAGACATGTCTCGGTCATGTCTACATAGTTCTCGAACCCGTAGGGTCCGCACGCTTAAAGTTTCGGTGATGATTGAATTATAAGTTTTTGTGTTTTCATGTACCGAAGGTAGTTCGGAGTCCTGTATGAGATTGGGGACATAACGAGGAGTCTCGAAATGGTCGAGACGTAAAGATCGATATATTGAATGACTATATTCGGACATCGGAAAGGTTCCGAGTGATTCGGGTATTTTCGGAGTTCCGGGGAGTTACGGGAATTCACCGGGAGAAGTATTGGGCCTTATTGGGCCATACGGGAATAGAGGAGAGAGACCAGAAGGAAGGAGGTGCGCCCCCCTGGTCCGAATTTGACAAGGGGTGCAGCCCCGTTTTCCTTCTCCCTCTCCCTCTCTTTCCTTCTCTGCTACTCCTGAAAGGAAAGTGGAATCCTACTAGGACTTGGGAGTCCTAGTAGGACTCCACACAATTAGCGCGCCCCCTCTAGGGCCGGCCTCTCTCTCCCTCCTTTATATACGGGGGCAGGGGGCACCTCTAGACACAACAACTGATCATTGATCTCTTAGCCGTGTGCGGTGCCCCCCTCCACCATAATCCACCTCGATCATATCGTAGCGGTGCTTAAGTGAAGCCCTGCGTCGGTAGCATCATCATCACCGTCATCACGCCGTCGTGCTGACGGAACTCTCCCTCGAAGCTCTGCTGGATCAGAGTTCATGGGACGTCATCGAGCTAAACGTGTGCTGAACTCGGAGGTGCTGTGCGTTTGGTACTTGGATCGGTAGGATCATGAAGACGTACGACTACATCATCCGCGTTGTTCTAATGCTTCCGCTTTCGGTCTACGAGGGTATGTGGACACACTCTCCCCTCTCGTTGCTATGCATCATCATGATCTTGCGTGTGCGTAGGATTTTTTTTGAAATTACTACGTTCCCCAACAGTGGCATCCGAGCCAGTTTTATGCGTAGATGATATATGCACGAGTAGAACACAAGTGAGTTGTGGGCGATACAAGTCATACTGCTTACCAACATGTCATACTTTGGTTCGGCGGTGTTGTTGGATGAAGCGGCCCGGACCGACATTACGCATATGCTTACGCGAGACTGGTTCTACCGATGTGCTTTGCACACAGGTGGCTGGCGGGTGTCAGTTTCGCCAACTTTAGTTGAACCGAGTGTGGCTACACCCGGTCCTTGAGAAGGTTAAAACAGCACTAACTTGATGAACTATCGTGGTGGTTTTGATGCGTAGGTAAGAACGGTTCTTGCTCAGCCCGTAGCAGCCACGTAAAACTTGCAACAACAAAGTAGAGGATGTCTAACTTGTTTTTGCAGGGCATGTTGTGATGTGATATGGTCAAGGCATGTGCTATATTTTATTGTATGAGATGATCATGTATTGTAACCGAGTTATCGGCAACTGGCAGGAGCCATATGGTTGTCGCTTTATTGTATGCAATGCAATCGCCCTGTAATGCTTTACTTTATCACTAAGCGGTAGCGATAGTCGTAGAAGCAATAGTTGGCGACACGACAATGATGCTACGATGGAGATCAAGGTGTCGCGCCGGTGATGATGGTGATCATGACGGTGCTTCGAAGATGGAGATCACAAGCACAAGATGATGATGGCCATATCATATCACTTATATTGATTGCATGTGATGTTTATCTTTTATGCATCTTATTTTGCTTTGATTGACGGTAGCATTATAAGATGATCTCTCGCTAAATTTCAAGATAAAAGTGTTCTCCGTGAGTATGCACCGTTGCCAAAGTTCGTCGTGCCGAGACACCACGTGATGATCGGGTGTGATAAGCTCTACGTTCATCTACAACGGGTGCAAGCCAGTTTTGCACACGCAGAATACTCGTGTTAAACTTGACGAGCCTAGCATATGTAGATATGGCCTCGGAACACTGAGACCGAAAGGTCGAGCATGAATCATATAGTCGATATGATCAACATAGTGATGTTCACCATTGAAAACTACTCCATCTCACGTGATGATCGGACATGGTTTAGTTGATTTGGATCACGTGATCACTTAGATGATTAGAGGGATGTCTATCCAAGTGGGAGTTCTTAAGTAATATGATTAGTTGAACTTTAATTTATCATGAACTTAGTCCTGATAGTATTTGCATAACTATGTTGTAGATCAATAGCTCGCGTTGTCGCTCCCTGTTTATTTTTTGATATGTTCCTAGAGAAAAACTATGTTGAAAAATGTTAGTAGCAATGATGCGGACTAGCTCCGTAATCTGAGGTTTATCCTCATTGCTGCACAGAAGAATTATGCCCTTAATGCACCGCTAGGTGACAGACTGATTGCAGGAGGAAAAGCAAACGTTATGAATGTTTGACAAAGCTTGGTATGATGACTACTTGATAGTTTAGTGCACCATGCTTTACGGCTTAGAACCAGGAGTTCAAAAATATTTTGAATGCCACGGAGCATGTAAGATGTTCCAAGAGTTGAAATTGGTATTTCATACTCATGCCCGTGTCAAGAGGTATGAGACCTCTGACAGTACTTTGCCTACAAGATGGAGGAGAATAGCTCAACCAGTGAGCATGTACTCAGATTGTCTGGGTACTACAATTGCTTGAATCAAGTGGGAGTTAATCTTCCAGATATGATAGTAATTGACAAAGTTCTCTAGTCACTATCACCAAGTTACTAGAACTTCGTGATGAACTATAATATGCAAGGATGACGAAAGTAATTCCCGAGCTCTTCGCAATGCTGAAATTGGCGAAGGTAGAAATCAAGAAAAACATCAAGTGTTGATGGTTGACAAGACCACTAGTTTCAAGAAAAAGGGCAAAGGGAAGAAGGGGAACTTCAAGAAGAACGGCAGGCAAGTTGCTGCTCAAGTGAAGAAGCCCAAGTCTGGACCTAAGCCTGAGACTAAGTGCTTCTACTGCAAAGGTCTGGTCACTGGAAGCGGAACTACCCCAAGTATTTGGGTGATAAGAAGGATGGCAAAGTGAACAAAGGTATATTTGATATACATGTTATTGATGTGTGCTTTACTAGTGTTTATAGCAATCCCTTGGTATTTGATACTGGTTCATTTGCTAAAACTAGTAACTCGAAACGGGAGTTGCAGAATGAACAGAGACTAGTTAAGGGTGAAGTGACGATGTGTGTTGGAAATGATTCCAAGGTTGATAAGATCACCATCGCACACTCCCTATACTTTCGGGATTAGTGTTGAACCTAAAATAAATGTTATTTGGTGTTTGCGTTGAGCATGAATATGATTTGATCATGTTTATTGCAATACGGTTATTCATTTAAGTCAAAGAAATAATTGTTGTTCTGTTTACATGAATAAAACCTTCTATGGTCATACATCCAATGTAAATGGTTTACTAAATCTTGATCGTAATGATACACATATTCATAATATTGAAGCCAAAAGATGCAAAGTTAATAATGATAGTGCAACTTATTTGTGGCACTGCCGTTTAGGTCATATTGGTGTAAAGCGCATGAAGAAAATCCATGCTGATGGGCTTTTGGAATCACTTGCTTATGAATCACTTGATGCTTGCGAATCATGCCTCATGGGAAAGATGACTAAGACTCCGTTCTCCGGAACAATGGAGTGAGCAACAGATTTGTTGGAAATCATACAAACTGATGTATGTGGTCCGATGAATATTGAGGCTCGCAGCAGGTATCATTATTTTCTGATCTTCACAGATGATTTGAGCAGATATGGGTATATCTACTTGATGAAACACAAGTCTGAAACATTTGAAAAGTTCAAAGAATTTCAGAGTGAAGTGGAGAATCATCGTAACAAAAATAAAAGTTTCTACGATATGATCGCAGAAGTAAAATATTTGAGTTATGAGTTTGGCCTTCAGTTAAAACAATGTGAAATAGTTTCACTACTCACGCCACCTGGAACACCACAGTGTAATGGTGTGTCCGAACGTTGTAACCGTACTTTATTAGATATGGTGCGATCTATGATGTCTCTTACCGATCTACCACTGTCGTTTTGGGGTTATGCATTAGAGACAGCTACATTCACGTTAAATAGGGCACCATCTAAATCCGTTGAGACGACACCGTATGAACTATGGTTTGGCAAGAAACCTAAGCTGTCGTTTCTTAAAGTTTGAGGTTGCAATGCTTATGTGAAAAGTTTCAACGTGATAAGCTCAAACCCAAATCGGAGAAGTGAGTCTTCATAGGATACCCAAAAGAAAATGTTGGGTACACCTTCTATCACAGATCCTAAGGCAAGATATTCGTTGCTGAGAATGGATCCTTTTTAGAGAAGGAGTTTCTCTCGAAAGAAGTGAGTGGGAGGAAAGTAGAACTTGATGAGGTAACTGTACCTGCTCCCTTATTGGAAAGTAGTTCATTAGAGAAACCGGTTCCTGTGACACCTACACCAATTAGTGAGGAAGCTAATGATGATGATCATGAAAATTCAGATCAAGTTATTACCGAACCTCTTAGGTCAACCAGAGTAAGATCCGCACCAGAGTGGTATGGTATTCCGGTTCTGGAGATCATGTTACTTGACCATGACGAACCTACGAACTATGAGGAAGCGATGATGAGCCCAGATTTCGCAGAATGGCTTGAGGCCATGAAATCTGAGATGGGATCCATGTATGAGAACAAAGTATGGACTTTGATTGACTTGCCCAATGATCGGCGAGCCGTTGAGATTAAATGGGTCTTCAAGAGGAAGACAGATGCTGATAGTAGTGTCACTATCTACAAAGCTAGAATTGTCGCAAAAGGTTTTTGACAAGTTCAAGGTGTTGACTACGATGAGAGTTTCTCACTCGTATCTATGCTTAAGTCTGTCCGAATCATGTTAGCAATTGCCGCATTTGATGAAATCTGGCAAATGGATAAACGAAACTACATTCCTTAATGGATTTATTAAAGAAGAGTTGTATATGATGCAACCAGAAGGTTTTGTCAATCCTAAAGGTGCTAAAAAAATATGCAAGCTCCAGCGATCCATCTATGGACATGTGCAAGCATCTCGGAGTTGGAATATACGCTTTGATAAGTTGATCAAAGCATATAGTTTTATACAGACTTGCGATGAAGCCTATATTTACAAGAAAGTGAGTGGGAGCACTACAGCATTTCTGATAAGTATATGTGAATGACATATTGTTGATCGGAAATAATGTAGAATTTTCTGGAAAGCATAAAGGAGTATTTGAAAGGAGTTTTTCAAAGAAAGACTTCGGTGAAGCTGCTTACATATTGAACATCAAGATCTATAGAGATAGACGCTTGATAAGTTTTTTCAGTGAGTACATGCCTTGACATGATTTTGAAGTGGTTCAAAATGCAACAGTCAAAGAAAGAGTTCTTGCCTGTGTTACAAGGTGTGAAATTGAGTAAGACTCAAAGCCTGACCACATCAGAAAATAGAGAGAGAATGAAAGTCATTCCCTATGCCTCAGCCATAGGTTCTATAAAGTATGCCATGCTGTGTACCCGACCTATTGTATACCCTACACTGAGTTTGGCAAAGGGAGTACAATAGTGATCTAGGAGTAGATCACTGGACAGCGGTCAAAATTATACTTAGTGGAATAAGGATATGTTTCTCGATTATGGAGGTGACAAAAGGTTCGTCGTAAAGGGTTACGTCGATGCAAATTTTGACACTGATCCAGATGACTCTAAGTCTCAATCTGGATGCATATTAAAAGTGGGAGCAATTAGCTAGAGTAGCTCCGTGCAGAGCATTGTTGACATAGAAATTTGCAAAATACATACGGATCTGAATGTGGCAGACCCGTTGACTAAACTTCTCTCACAAGCAAAATATGATCACACCTTAGTACTCTTTGGATGTTAATCACATAGCGATGTCAACTAGATTATTGACTCTAGTAAACCCTTTGGGTGTTGGTCACATGACGATGTGAACTATGGGTGTTAATCACATGGTGATGTGAACTATTGGTGTTAAATCACATGGCGATGTCAACTAGATTATTGACTCTAGTGCAAGTGGGAGACTGAAGGAAATATGCCCTGGACGCAATAATAAAGTTATTAATTATTTCCTTATTTCATGATAAATATTTATTATTCATGCTAGAATTGTATTAACCGGAAACATGATACATGTGTGAATACATAGACAAACAGAGTGTCACTAGTATGCCTCTACTTGACTAGCTCGTTGATCAAAGATGGTTATGTTTCCTAGCCATAGACATGAGTTGTCATTTGATTAACAGGATCGCATCATTAGGAGAATGATGTGATTGACTTGACCCATTCCGTTAGCTTAGCACTTGATCGTTTAGTATGTTGCTATTGCTTTCTTCATGACTCATACATGATTTTATGACTATGAGATTATGCAACTCCCGAATACTGAAGGAACACTTTGTGAGCTACCAAACGTCACGACGTAATTGGGAGATTATAAAGGTGCTCTACAGGTGTCTCCGAAGGTACTTGTTGAGTTGGCGTATTTCGAGATTAGGATTTGTCACTCCGATTGTCGGAGAGGTATCTCTGGGCCCACTCAGTAATACACATCACTATAAGCCTTGCAAGCATTGTAACTAATGAGTTAGTTGCGGGATGATGTATTACGGAACGAGTAAAGAGACTTGCCGGTAACGAGATTGAACTAGGTATTGAGATACCGCCGATCGAATCTCGAGCAAGAAACATACCGATGACAAAGGGAACAACATATGTTGTTATGCGGATTGACCGATAAAGATCTCCGAAGAATATGTAGGAGCCAATATGAGCATCCAGGTTCCGCTATTGGTTATTGACCGGAGACATGTCTCGGTCATGTCTACATTGTTCTCGAACCCGTAGGGTCCGCACGCTTAAAGTTCCGGTGACGATTGTATTATGAGTTTTTGTGTTTTGATGTACCAAAGGTACTTCGGAGTCCCGGATGAGATCGGGGACATAACGAGAAGTTTCGAAATGGTCGAGACATAAAGATCGATATATTGGACGACTATATTCGGACATTGGAAAGGTTCCGAGTGATTCGGGTATTTTCGGAGTACCGGGGAGTTACGGGAATTCACACCGGGAGAAGTATTGGGCTTTATTGGGCCATACGGGAATAGAGGAGAGAGGCCAAAAGGAAGGAGGCGCGGGCCCCCCCTCTGGTCCGAATTGGACAAGGGTTGCAACCCCCTTTTCCTTCTCCCTCTCCCTCTCTTTCCTTCTCTCCTACTCCGGAAAGGAAAGGGGAATCCTACTAGGACTTGGGAGTCCTAGTAGGACTCCCCACACTTGGCGCGCCCCCTCTAGGGCCGGCCTCTCCCTCCCTCCTTTATATACGGGGTCAGGGGTGCACCTCTAGACACAACAATTGATCATTGATCTCTTAGCCGTGTGCGGTGCCCCCCTCCACCATAATCCACCTCGATCATATCGTAGCGGTGCTTAGGCGAAGCCCTGTGTCGGTAGCATCATCATCACCGTCATCACGCCATCGTGCTGACGGAACTCTCCCTCGAAGCTCTGCTGGATCGGAGTTCGTGGGACGTCATCGAGCTGAACGTGTGCTGAACTCGGAGGTGTCGTGCGTTCGGTACTTGGATCGGTCGGATCGTGAAGACGTACCACTACATCATCCGCATTGTTCTAACGCTTCCGCTTTCGGTCTACGAGGGTACGTGGACACACTCTCCCCTCTCGTTGCTATGCATCACCATGATCTTGCGTGTGCGTAGGATTTTTTTGAAATTACTACATTCCCCAACAGTTTTCACCGTCGGATTCCTCGCGTCAAGATCTTCAAAATTAGATGCCATGTTGATAGGTTTTGAATAGTCACTTCGGCCAATACAAAAGATGAGACTTTACTACTGTGGAGCGGCTTTTGCTAAAAAATGAGGGGGAAACTAAGTAAGATGCTGGAGAAGCGCCTTTTCTCGAGCAGTCCTTTTTTCCGTCATCGTCTTCTTTAGAGTTGCGAACTTTTTTTCACGGAAAAAACCGGATGAAAAAACTAAACCGGGAGCACGGGTTTTTCCCCTTTTCGAAAGAGGCACACCCATGCCTCTCGCGAAATCACAACCATGCCCCTTGCGGAAGCAAAACGTGTGCCTCTCGCGGAAGGAAAAAAAAGAGAAAGCACATTTTTTTCCTTTTCCGAGAAGGCACGTCCGTGCCTCTCGCGAAAGCACAACCGTGCCTCTCGCGAAACCAATACCGTGCCTCTCGCGAAAGAAAAAAAATAGAAAACACGTTTTTTATTTCCGAGAGGCACGGCCGTGCCTCTCGCGAAAGCACAACCGTGCCTCTCACGCAAGAAAAACTGTGCCTCTCACGGAAGGAAAAAAAATAGAAAACACGTTTTTTGTTTCTGAGAGGCACAATCGTGACTCTCGCAAAAGCACAGCGGTGCCTCTCGCGGAAGCAAAACCGTGCCTCTCACGGAAGAAAAAAAACATAAATGCATTTTTTCCCATTTCCGAGAGGCACGGGCGTGACTCTCGCGAAAGCAAAACCGTTCCTCCCAAGGAAGCAAAATTGTGACTCCCGCGGAAGAAAAAAAAGTGTATTGTTCGTGCAAAAAAAATCTAATTTTTTTATCCAAAAGCTAAGAAAGACCGGTGGAAAACCGAAACATAAAAAAACCCTTTAAAAAGTCGAAAATGCGTGCGAAAAAAGTCCGTAGGGAACGCCTAGAGCGCGACATGTGTTAGGCGGCTGAGAGCGCGCCGAGTGGTGCTGATCGTTGTGAGGCTCCCGAAGGAGCGCTCATCAACTAGTTGATCCCGCTATTTTCACATTCTCCTTTTTTTTGAACATTTTTGCTGGGCGTCAGGAATGCTGGGCCGGCCCATTATCGCTTGCCTTCGAGCGCCCCCTAGCCTAAGCAGCGCTCAGGGCACCGAAGAGGGCTCTGAAATAGGAGCTCCCGTGTCAAGCTGGCGAGGTTTCACACATGCTTCACGAGCGAGCATGATATGGGCCAGCCCGTTGCTGCGATCCCGATTTTAGGGCCGGTTTTTTTGGTTTTGGGAACCTTCTAGGAGGTTCCTGAACCGGTTTTTTCTTGTTCTGTTTTTTTGTTTTCATTTTTTCTTTTTCTCTTATTTTTACCATTTATGTTTATTTTTCATTTTGTTTATATTTTGTTTTTTCTTTCCTTTCATTTTTCTTTCTTCAAATTTCTTTCAGATTTTTTTAAAAATTGTTGTGCTTTAATTTTTGTTTGTAAATCCTAAAAATGTCCATTATTTTCAAAATAATTGTATTTTTCAACAAAATTAGAATTTTAAAAAATGTTCCCATTATAAAGCAATTACATATATTAAAAAATGTTCATGTTTCAAAAATTGTTCGCAAATGTCCCATTTTTTTCAAAGTTCGAAAAATGTTCACATTTCAAAACAAATGCCCGATTTTCAAAAAAGGATCGTGTTTTCAAAATTTGCTCATGTTCTTCAAATTATGTTTGGTAAGTTTCTCTTCAAAATTTTATTTTGAATTTCAAGAAATGTTCTTATTTTAGAAATATTCATAAATTTAAGAAACGGTCAATGTTTCCAGTTTTGCAGGAGTTTCAGAAATAGTTCATGTTTCAATAATTGTTCGTAAATTTCAAAAAATGTTTGTGTTTCGAACTTTGTTTTTTTTCAAAAATTATTTGGAAACTTATTAAAAAATTCTTCGGAACTTCAAAAAATGTTTGTGTTTTCAAAACTTGTGTGCAAATTTTAAGAAATGATCCTGTTTCCATTTTTTAGGAGTTTCAAAAGATGTTCCCATTTCAAAAATTGTTTAGAAATTTCAAAAAATATTCATGTTTCCAAATTTTCTTTGGACTTAAGAAAATATTCGCTCTTCCAAATTTTGCTTTGGAATTACGAAAAAGTCCCTGTTTCGAGAATGTCTTCACGATTTTCAGAATATATTTTTCAGCATTTAATTATTTGAGATGCCTTACAGAAATTGCGCTCAAAATTTCAGAATATTTTTGAATTTGCGCTGGGTCCGTTTCTTACGTTTTGTGTTGTCTTAAAATTATTGAAGCTCGATAGCTCAGCTGGTTGTATCGCCGATCATCTTGGGACGAGACCATGGGTTTGATTCCCACCTCTGACAGATTTTTTGATGAATTTTTATATCGATACGGCGCCTAAATGGGCTGGCCCAGCAGGGTCTCTCTCTCTCTCTGCGTGTGTGTTTGTGTTGCGATGACAATTTGCCGCAGAGCGCGTCACATAGGAGGTCCCGAGACTATACGCCATTTCCTATTTCACGCCCTCAGCACTAGTTAAAAGGGAAATTCACCAACCGACGCATAGCCCTCTTCCGCCTGGGCTCGGCCCATTTATTCATAATTTTTAGGGAAAACCTTCGGATGCACTTTATTAAAATATCATAAGGTAGTAACATCTATACCTACTAATAAAGTACGGGTTGCTCAATTTTATTTAATAAAGTATGGATTAAATCTATCCATTAACTGTCAATATTTTAATGTAAACCCCCCTCTGTTTTCAAGTAATTAACCTGTCATCCACATTTAAGTGTGAAAACAAAACACTTTTTAATAATTACAAAAAAACCCCTCCCTTTTCTGGTAAATAACCCGCACTCCATCTTTAGGGGACAAAAAACGAATCATTTTTTGCGTTTTAGCGGAGAACCACTGGCCGTTTCTATAATTCACCCGCAATCCATCTCGAACAAATCATACTTTTTTAAATACCCTTATATTTCAAACCTTGAGTCCAATTTTAACAAGTTATGTATGAAATTTGATTAGAAAAATGTGTAGAATGTGAATATGATGTTATTTCACCTGTTAAATATTAAAAATATGTTACTTAGGGTGGAAACTTAATCAATAGTGCACGATCCATCTTTCTTTCGTACTAACACCGACCCAGATTGCAATGAACACCTCATCGAAACCAAATTGGAGATGAAACAAACCGTCGATAACCTTGCATATATGCCCGGTAAAATCTGGCATGAGAAAAAAAGATTTTTATCATTTTATGACAAGAGAGACAGAGACGCCCGAGCAAGACCTATTGGGGTCTTAGTCATGGTTATTAGGGTAGGGCCATGCAGTATTTTCTCCTCCGTTGCAATGCACGGGCTCTTTTTCTAGTTAAAGTAAATGTCCCCAAGAACAAAACTTGGTGGGTCGCTGCTACTTCTTGAGCTTGCGTTGGTTTTTCCCTTGAAGAGGAAAGAGTGATGCAGCAAAGTAGAGATAAGTATTTTCCTTAGTTAGAGAATCAAGGTATCAATCCAGTAGGAGGTACAAGCAAGTCTCCAATCTATGCACCTGCATAAACAATCAAACACTTGCACCCAACGCGATAAATGGGTTGCCAATCTAGTCACGGTCAATTGCAAAGGTTAGATCTAATAGAGATAGGTATAAAAGATTTTTAAAACGTAAAACAAAGTAAAAATAAATAAATTGTAGCAAGGTATTTTTGGGGTTTTTTGGTTTATAGATCTGAAAATATATGATGGAAAATAGACCTGGGGCCATAGGTTTCACTAGAGGCTTCTCTCTTGGAAGAAAACATACGGTGGGTGAACAAATTACTGTCGAGCAATTGATAGAAAAGCACAAAGTTATGACGGTATCCAAGGCAATGATTATGGATATAGGCATCACGCCCGTGTCAAGTAGACCAAAACAATTCTGCATCTACTACTATTACTCCACACATCGACCGATGTCCAGCATGCATCTAGAGTATTAAGTTCAAGAGAACAGAGTAACGCTTTAAGCAAGATGACATGATGTAGACGGATAAACTCAAGCAATATGATGAAAACCCCATCTTTTTACCCTTGATGGCAACAATACGATACGTGCCTCGCTACCCCTACTATGTCACTGGGTGAGGACATCGCAAGATTAAACCCAAAACTAAGAACCTCTCCCATTGCAAGAAGAACCAATCTAGTTGGCCAAACCAAACCAAAAATTCAAAGAGGAATACAAAGATATCAAATCATGTATATAAGAATTTAGAGAAGATTCAAATAATATTCATAGATAATTTGATCATAAATCCACAATTCATCGGATCTCGACAAACACACTGCAAAAGAATATTACATCGGACATATCTCCAAGAACATCGAGGAGAACTTTGTATTGAAGATCAAAAAGAAAGAGAGAAGAAGCCATCTAGCTACTAGCTATGGAACCATAGGTCTGGGGTAAACTACTCACGCTTCATCGGAAGGGCAATAGAGTTGATGTAGAAACCCTCCGTAATGGAATCCCCCTCCGGCAGGATGCCAAAAAATGCTCCAAGATGGGATCTCACGGGTACAGAAGGTTACAACGGCATAAAAGTATTTTGGTGGATGCTTCTGGTCGTTCGGGAATATTTCTGAATTTATAGGCCAAGAATTAGGGTTGGAGGACTCCTAGGGGCCCACAAGCCAAGGGGCGCACCCCTAGGGTGCGCCCTGAGGGCTTGTGGAGCCCTCATGACTCTTCTGCCTTCCTCTCCAAGTCCTACGTGTGTCTTCTGGTCCAAGAAAAATCATCGCGAAAGTTTTATTCCGTTTAGACTCCATTTGATATGCCTTTTCTGTAAAACTCAAAAACAAGGAAAAAAAACAGAAACTGGCACTGGGCTCTAGGTTAATAGGTTAGTCCCAAAAAATAATACAAAATAGCATATTAATGCATATAAAACATCCAAAACAGATAATATAATAGCATGGAACAATAAAAAATTATAGATACATTGGAGACGTATCGATGACTATGTTTGTTTGTTTTTAAATATTAGGCCTGTTGCAGTTAATAACACACCTTTCCACTTCTTGTTTTTAAATATTAGGCTTTTAACAATTTGGTCTTGCACATGTAGGTGCTACTTTCAGAGGTTTTGACCCACTATTCGACCCTTTTTGCATATGTGGAAATGAGTTGTCCATGAATATTAGTCAAGTCAAGAAACTCAGAAAGATTGTTAGGATAAAGAAATTAGCGACAAAAAACAACAAGATCTTTGTATGCACAGTGAAGAATGACATCAGTTCACTACAGGATGGTACTAATTGTTATACCTTGTCTTTTTAATTCCTTTGCGCCATTTCAAATCTAGAGAAGATATTGATGCATATCCTTGTTTTCAGGCCTTTCCAAAGCAGTTCTCTGATGATTACCTCTCAAACCACCTGTATGGTCAGGAGGCGAGGAAGGTATTCATACAACACCCACGGTTCAATATTGAAGTCTTCCTAAAGAGGACGAAGGATGGACAGTCAATCATTCACAGGCACTGGCCTAAAGTTGCAAGACCTTCAACATCAATGAAGGCCCAGTATTCGCCTTCCGCTTCAGCAGTTTTCCAGATGATATTCATCTGTCTATGTACCATCTATGATAGTAATTTCGAATGGTTATAGATATTGCATGTGAAACTTTTTGTTGGTACAGTTGTGTAATGGGGTAGCTGAGTGTTGAAGCTATACGATGTTGTACTCTGATGTATTTCAATTGTGAAATCCTGCTTCCTTAATACGAAAATGAAATATATTGTGTGCTTAGTATGAAATGTCAATTAATAAATTGATTATTAATAATAGGAAAATTAGCCTGCTAATGGCCAATTAGCCTGCTAATTGGGGTTTTCTATTGCAAACGGTTATTGAGAAAACACCGTGGGTGATGACCTCAGACAACGCACACAGTTTCTAGAAATAAAACGTGTTCGATCAATGAACAATCACACACGACTTCCTCTTGAAAACTGTTTGTGTTAGGCCACCTTGCGCAAACGTTTACCACATAAAAAGTGTGTGTGATGGATAGCCTATGTCATACAGTTTCTTCTACGCACCGTGTGTGATGCATTCAATAACACAAATGGTAAAATTGTTAATATAGTGTGCAATGGCAACACTATCACAAACGATTTAATGGGGAAAATTGTGTGTGATGTACCTGCGAACGAAAACATTTTCCTTGGAGTGACTATGTGGGATGTATATACGAACGGAAACGTACTTCCTGGATTAACTGTGTAGGATGTACATACTAACGGAAACATATTCCTTGGATTGACTGTGTGGAATGTACATATGAATGGAAACGTTTAGCCGGGACTGAATGTGTGGGATGTACTTACGACCGGTAACAATTTGGCCTATATAATTGTATTTTTAGCACAACTGTACGTATAACCATATTTGACCGCTCGCCCGTCGCACACGACCTCATTTTGCCGAGCGTGTGTGCCAGGAGGGCCTACCCCCGACGGTTTCTGGGTCGTGTGAGAAGGACCCCCTATCGCAGTCACTCACTTGGTGAAGGTTCAGAACGCCATCGCGGAAAGGGGTTAAGAACCGTTTGTATAGCACCTCGATGTACTACTGTAATGATAATGAAAATGATAATGATGATATTGATGAAGATGCTCAACAAGACAATGAAAAAGAATCTGATATGATGTTGAGATAGAACCTGCTGTTGAACTTGATAACCCACAACCAAAAAATAAACGTTATGATAAGAGAGACTTTGTTTCTAGAAAACATTGTTGGGGAACGTAGTATTTCAAAAAAAATTGCCTACGATCACACAAGATCTAGGAGAAGCATAGCAACGAGCGGGGAGAGTGTGTCCATGTACCCTCGTAGACCGAAAGCGGAAGCGTTTAGTAACGCGGTTGATGTAGTCAAACATCTTCGCGATCCAACCGATCCAAGTACTGAACGTACGACACCTCCGCGATCAGCACACGTTCAGCTCGGTGATGTCCCTCGAACTCTTGATCCAGTTGAGGCCAAGGGATAGTTCCATCAACACGACGGCGTGGTGACGGTGATGATGAAGTTACCGGCGCAGGGCTTCGCCTAAGCACTATGACGATATGACCGAGGTGTGTAACTGTGGAGGGGGGCACCGCACACGACTAAAAGATCAACTTGTATGTTCTAGGGTGCCCCCTCCCCACGTATATAAAGGAGGGGAGGGAAGAGGTGGCCGGCCCAAGGGGGGCGCGCCAGGTGTGGGGAATCCTACTAGGACTCCTAGTCCAAGTAGGATTCCCCTCCTCTTTCCTATTCCTAGTAGGAGAAGGAGAGAAGGAGGAGGAGAGAAGGACCCTAGTCCAATTCGGTTTGGGCTAGGGGGGCACGCGCCACTCCCTGGCTGGCCTCCTCTCTTCCACCACTAGGCCCATGAGGCCCAATAACTGCCCGGGGGGATTCCGGTAACCCCTGGTACTCCGAAGCTCATCCGAAACAACCCGAACCATTCTTGTGTCTGAATGTAACACTACAAAAAAATACACTTCTGTGATGATACGTGTTTGTCACAGTAGGTCACGTTTTCTATCACGCACGTACATCCATGACGATTTTACAAGAGAGTCAAGATAGTCATAGCTGTGCTGTCGTAGAAGTGTTCCATGACATTTCCAAAATTATCATCACGGAAGTGTCCACTTCCATGATGATAAATGGCGCGTCATGAAAGTGCTTTCGTCAAGGGTGACCAAAACGTGGCATCCACTGTAACGGGTTGTCGTTAAGCTATCGGGTCCGGTTTTGGATCCGATAACCCGTTAACAGCCCGGAACAATGAGGATTTTCCACGTGTAAAATTCTCATTGGCCGGAGGAAACATGTGTTGGCTCACTGTTGGGACAGATGTCATCCACTCATTGGACAGGAGGCGCCAATGATAGGTCGACATGTGGCACGGCCCAAGAATGGCCCATTCCGGTGAAAAAGGCCGGCCCAGTAGAAATTAGCAGGCCGGCCCATATAAGGCCTACTTGTGTCAGGTCCATTTAATCCCACGACCCATATGAGGTGTGCCAATTTGGCCCGTCAACAACCCGTTAAAGATTTGACACCATTGCAGCCCATCGTCAGTTCGAGCCCCTTAACAACCCGCTATATATTTGGGCTCAATATCGGCCCGATGTGATTTTGGCCTGTTAACGGCCCATTCAAGGGATGGGCCAATTTTCAGGATGTACATCTTTCGGCCTTTTAGCGACCATTTAAGTGTTGGGCCAATTTCTAGCCCGGTGTGTCTTTTAGCCTGTTGACGGCCCATAAATGAGTTGGGCCATTTGTAGTCAGACCTGAGTTTTGGCCTTTTAGCGACCCATTTAAGTGTTGGGCCAATTCCCGGCCTGGTGTGTCTTTCAGCCTGGTGACGACCCATAAATGAGTTGGGCCATTTGTAGTCGGACCTGAGTTTTGGCCTTTTAACGGCCCATGCTCTTCATGGTCCAATACCAGCCCGGTTTCTCTTTCGGCCTGCTCAAGGCCCACAACACAGTTCGGCCATTTACAGTACGACCTGACTTTCGGCCTCTTAGCGGCCCATGCTTTTCATGGTCTAGTACGAGCCCGCTGTCTGTTTCGGCCTGCTAAAGGCCCATAGTATAGTTGGGCCATATGTCGCCCGACCTTAGTAACGACCTGTTAATGGCCCGTGAAATCAAATGGGCCCACCTGTTGCCTGCTTCGATGTCGACCTGTTAACGGCCCAGGAGGTAAGAGGGCCGACCATAAACTTTTAGCCTGGTAACGGCCCTTTAACTTAATGGGCCCAATAAAGTTCGTACATGTCTTTAGGCCCAATTAGATAATTTGAGCCCATTACGACGAGCAATTATGCACAGGACCAAAACCGATCAAGCAAAGGTACGGCATACAGGGAAAAACGTTGCACATCCAGCATATATTATAGGAAATTACATCCACTGGGTAATCAAAGATTGATGCCAGTGCAAATAAATGAACATAACCTAACGATCTACAACGTCACAATCTGCAACCTCAGCGCGGCTGACGCCCATAAGCATGTGGGCAAGTTCTTGCTGCTTTGCTACACTGTCTCTGAAAACATTGATCAGTTGTTGTTGCGCACGAATGTGCTGCTCTGATTCCTCCACCATTTCCATCATTGCTTCAGCCATTAATTGGTTCACAAACATACATTTTTCCGTTGCATTCGAGACAGAGGAAACTGAACAGATTCAGATGGCGATTTTGGCAGGCTTGTATTATTGATAGTGGAGAGTGTCTCGACCACTGCATCATAACATAAATTAGGAGGGGAACCGAACAGATTAATCATGAGTTATTGCCATATTACCTGGCCTAGATTTATTGGAAAGAAACAATGGGGTTGCCTTGCTGTTTTCAGAGTTTGTCTTCTTATCTTCAGCAGCCTGCACCAAATTAACACACTAGCATTGCTATCATTGGCCAGGTCAGATAATAGGAAAGCAACATTGACACAACGAACGTTTGGGCAACCAAACCACACCAGCCTACACCAAATTAACACAATATGGCACATCTATCATCAGCCAGGTAAGGTAATACGAAAGCAACATTGACACAATGAATGAATGGGCAACCAGAGCAACACTAAAATTCAGTAATGTGCATTATATGAGATAGTACACTCATGCAGCTCAGTATGCAAAACTACCAGGTAGTTTTCCTTACAAAAATCAACATTGTCACCTTTAACATTTTGCTACAACTGAATTTAGATCAGATAAAGGTTGGATTCACACCAATTAACAAAATACATGTTGATGTAAAAATATAGTGATATACCACAGGTACTTACATCAGCAATGGAGCACAGAGAATTCCCGCAAGATACTTTCCTCGAATATGATCCCAGTACGGAAAGTCTTCTATCCTTTAAGCTTATTTTCTAAAAGAGAGATGGGTAAGAAACATGTAGAAAATATGATCAGAATGCTATAAAATTTCATGATGCAAGGATACGCACACGCTTCTTAGAATGGAGTTGACATATTTTTGCTGGACTGGAGCGGACTAGTTCTTTGGCCACTGGAATCTACTTATTATCAGTGGGAGTTGGGTTTCTCTGTGCTGGAGCAGTATCTATGAAAACTGGAGTTGGTTTATTATCTCCTGGCATTTGGATCTTTTGCAAAGACCTGGTTTGTAACCCTTCAGATTCTAACATAGCCATCTTCCCCTTGCATGCCTTATATAGAAGAATGGTGCTTCAATTATAAAACATGCTACAACAGAGATGGAATAGGTACTGAAGAATAGAAAGGCATGACATATTGACATGTATTCCCTCCATCCGGAAATAAATGGATGAGTCTAGGCGTATTTCAGTTCTAGATACATCCAGTTTTATCCATTTCTGCGACATGTAATCCGGACGGAGGGAGTATGATGTAAGAGCTAGGGATACGACAGGACAACAGTGTAAAAAACACTACTTGAATGTAAAACTGTATGCTAGCGGAATACATACAGAAAAACACTAAGGCAACATATGCGTGTATGATTGGGAAACTAAGATGGCATTGCAAGAGACCACTAGAACAACACTTCAATGTAAAAAAAGAACATGGTATGGTAGACAGATGAAGTACATACTAATGAATAACAATGCATAAGATATTGAGAAGCATGATGTCCAAACTAAGCAGATGGCATTGTGATAGAGTAGAATGACAGTACTTGAATTTGAAAACATGTTATCATTAATGGAATAGGTACTGAAAAACAGGAAAGCATGCCATATTTACATGCATGATCAGCAGGCGAAGCACAAGGCATTGCAACAGAGTAGATGCACTCCAGGACATTATATGCATGATGTACCCATATCAAGGGCCAAGTTAGAGCAAGGACCTTATGGGGTGAATAGGATTCATCATCTTTCTGCAAGTCTTGTGAAGAACTGCCTTTACATGTTCCATCATATTGGGTATCATTGACGTCAAGTTTGTTGGCCGTTACATTGCTCCGTGAGGTTCTTGTGGATAAATCAGTGTGTGCAATTATATCTGACATGCATGGAAGACAACTAGTAGTTAGATTTATGTAATGAGTGCCTGTAGGAGACGACATAAATAGTAGGACTGGGGTTAACTAGCAGCAACAGGTCTCAAAAACTAAAGGGAGAACACAGATGAAAGCTACATAATATGTATCGTTTGTACTCGAGATTAACTAGATGGCACACAAAAGTATTAAAGAACAACATAGGTTATACTAGAAGTGGTATAATACTATAATCACCAGCCTGTGGGATAGCATTGGCTGATGGATGATAACTATGGAACAACGTTACCTAAAGAACAAGTCTCTTAGCTAAACTATGGAACAACGTTAACTCCTGAACAAGACCTGTAAGAGATCAGCATGAATATACAGTGAAATGTGATAATCTATTTTCCATGCTTAGATGAATAACAAAGCCATAAATGTTGCACACAAGTAAGATAAGGGTACAACTTATCTGGCCGCCATCCATAGGAGTGAGCATCATGTGCTGACTTGTCGATGGCCCTGCAGTTGTTGTGGCTGTCCATGTCGGGCACGCGCATTCGATGCAGGGAACTGTTGAGTGGGGACTATAGCTCCCTTCTGGTGTATGCTTCCCTTGTTGGAGCAGCTGCGGTGAGTCGGAAGATGGTGTGGCTGAAGATGCAGAAAACGCATAATGTTAAGAATGACACATCTCTCTGATCTGAAGAAATACCCTAGGAGATGAACAGAAAGGCACGAGAGTGGTCACACGTCTGTTGACTGAAGACTGAATTGGGGTCACACGATTTTATTTTGTTTTGGTACTGTCCGATCTACGTCGGATGGCTTGATGGCCGTCTTGTGCCTCCCGGCTGACACTGTTCGGAATCTTCCCCGAAGAGCCAGCGACTATCGGCAGAGCAGCCTGCCTCCACCGTCTGTGGCCCCGACCAAAACCCCGCTCCCCGCCCCACCACATTGCCGTGGTTGCGCTGCCCCCAGGCCAATCCACAAAGACTCGCTGTCATCCAGATCCGGCGGCGGCAGTACCTTCAACCTACACAACTCTAAGATAGCCATCTAAGCGCTGCTTCCGCGACGAACTTACGCCCCCGCACCCTTACGTTAGACACCAGCCAACCGGCAGCCTAGGAGCTCCGTCGGCTCGAGGGGTGCTGCTTCCCATTGGGAATCGATTGGCCCAGAATAAAAATTCAAACAACTAACGCCTAAATAAAGTGATTTGAGATGAGGGTGCGACCTATCTGGCGGCCTGGTGAAGTAGGCAGCTCCAGCTGCCGAGTCGGTGAGGCTGGCGCGGTTGCGGTGGCTACCGGCGGCAGGGAAGCAGAGATGTCGCGATGGTCAACGGCTACGGGGAAGCAGCGCCGAGGCTCTGGACGGTTCCAAAGTTGGAGCCGCTTCGGTGCTGTGAACAACGGCGGGGGTGAATCGGCTCCGGTATGGTTCACGCGGCCGTCGTCGAGGCAGCTCCGGCAGCACGGAGTAAGAGGCACACGGCCCAGTGCATGACCACAAATGGACAGCATCTCCGGGATTAGAGAGGAGGGCGGCTGTGAATTTGGTGCGGTGGGGGCGCCATGGAGGAGCGGCTGAGGTTTCGCGGCTCGGGAGAAGGGAGCTTCTGGGGAGAAGGTGATTTGGCGCCCATGAGGTATGAATGGGGAATTGGGAGGGGGAACCATGTCTTACGGACGCATTTGTCAGAAATGTGTGTGTGGGGGGGTTACAGTTCTACCCCTGCCTTTAGGCTTCTCGGCTTGGGTCTGTGTACTGAGGGTCGGGGATAGTAGAGTAACTTTGCTTCTCCCAAATAGTGGGCGGGAGCGATTTTGGGCGAGGAAGGCGTGTTTTGAAATATAGTGGGCGCGAGCGATTTCGGGCGAGGAAGGCGTGTTTTGAAACATAGTGGGCGCGAGCGATTTCGGGCGACGAGAGCGTGTTTTGAAATAGTGAGCGCGAGCTATTTCGGGCGAGAAGAGGGTGCTTTGCCGACCATGGTTTATGAATTATTCGGCACATGTCATTTCGGCCGAGGAGAAGGCGCGCTTGGATGAAGTTACGAACCTATCCTCGATGTACGATGGGCCAATTGATGTGTGTCCCACATAGGCCGGTAATTTCGTGTCTCCCATTTATTTGCTCGGGCGAATTCCACCGAGCAGAGGGCGTTTAACGGTTTGTTCAAATTTTGGGAGAACGAGCATCCACGTCTACCTTACCAAGTCGATTCGAATCAAATTTTGAAATATTAGCTTGCCACTTCCATTTTAGATGGAGAGATGATGCTCGGGAGTAATGTGTTTTTACATGCTCGTTGCTAGCGATTTACTATATGACAAATAGTTGACCCACTCAAAAACGGGAATCAAACCCAAAATGAAATATCTTGATTCAATGAAATAGCTCGTTCACCATGTCAAAATAGTGAACTAAATACAAAATTGAACACCTCAATCGAGTAGCATGTTGTACAGTATTATAGTACTCCATGAACATGTTGAAAGTCAAATTAATGAACTTATTTGATATACGCATATCTCCGTTCATGTGTGGATTGCAGACAACATGTTCTAAAATTTAAATATTTGAATGCAAGTTTATATCGAAACATGGTATATATCAGTCTTTGATGCATAAAACGCGAACTCCCCCTCTCCCGGACTCCTGTTCTCTCTCTCTCTCTCTCTCTCTCTCTCTCTCTCTCTCTCTCTCTCTCTCTCTCTCTCTCTCTCTCTCTCTTGCCGACAATCTTCAATTCTGTCGCACGCATCCAACACACAAACCTTGTTGGTCCCTCTCCCTCTCTCTCCATCTCTCTCTCTCTCTCTCTGTCTCTCTCTTTGTGTGTGTGTGTGGGGGGGGTCTTTCTAGTTCACATGCATATATACTCCATCTATAGGTCTCTCTCGCACACTATGTATGATTCTCCAGTCCAAGCTAAATATCTTGGGTGCACTCATCGTACGCACACAAATTCCTTGGCTCGTTGAGCGTAACTCTCTCACGCACCACTCTGTCGTCTCGAAGCTCTTCCCTCTCTCTCTCAAACTCTCCATCTACCTGGGTCACACATACACATGCATATCTCACTCGCACTCGATAGACCCATCTAAAACTCTATCTCTCTCCCTCGTTCTCTCTCCATCTCACACGCACACGCACACAATCTCATGCCTAGCCAATTATGATGGTCTCTCACTCAAATGTAGGCACACACAGTCCCCCCTATATGTATATGACTAGCTAATCTTAGTCTCCATCACAAACATGTGCATGGTCTATCTCGATTTCTCTCGGGGCATCTTTATATCGCGCACGCACCTCCCTCGATCTCCCACCCATATAGTCCCCTCACGATCTCGAGGGGATCTCTGTATCACAAACACACCCTCTCTCCCTCCCCATGCGTCCATGTTCTCCATGTGTCCCTCTTGACCTTTGTTCCTTGTTGGCCCAGACCTCTATTGGACATGTGCTATAGGGGTGTCTCTCTCCATTGCAAACAATCACGCACTAGCTATCTTCGTGTATCTCCTCGCTTCGCTTTTCTATCTCAGAGATGCATGCGTGATATGTTTGCATAAGAAACGAAAAAACACAATCTCTGTCTAATTTATCGTTTCTTGTCCCTTTCTCTTTCACACACACACTCTTGTTGCACACTCACTCATTCTCCTTGACACGCACTTGATCTCTCTCGACTTAGGCACTCTCTTCGGTCCATAGCATATAGATTTATTGAAAAGTCAAACATCACAAAGTTTGACCATGTACATGGAGAAAAACATTTACATCTAGAACGACAAACATATACCATTAGATTCATCATGAGATGTAGTTTTGTATGATGTATCTTTGGTATTGTAGATATAAATAACATTTGCGTAAACCTGATCAAAGTTTCCAATGTTCGACTTCTAATATTTTTTACATGCAGTGCATTATCGAGCGGATGGAATATCTCTTTCCCCCTCTCAGCTATCTGACGCACCACTCAGCCTTATCGGGGCTCCTCTATCTCTCTCAAACTTTATATCTGCCTGGTTCACACATACAAATGTCTCGCTCGCGCTACATATAGACCCATCCAACACTCTCCGCCCTTGTTCTCTCTCTGTGTGACACACACCCTCCTAAGTACCATAATTCCCCACTCCATCATAGGCGCACGCACTCCCCCCTAAGTATGATTATCTCTCACTAGCCATCAGGAACACACACATTGTCTCCTTCCATCCATACGTCTATCTCGATATCTCTCGGGGTATCTTCTATCGTGCACACACCTTGTCACTCGATCTCCCACCCATGTAGTCCCATCACGATCTCCAGGGGATCTCTCTATGACAAACATACACTCTCTCCTCCCCATGTCTGCATTTTCTCTGTACGCCTCTCTCGACCTCTCTCCCTTGTTTGCCAGACCCCTGTTGGCCACGTGATAGGGGTCTTTCCCTCTCGGTTGCAAAAAACCACACACTATCTCCTCACCTTGCTTCCATTGTCGAAGATGCATGTGTGATATGTTTGCATAAGACACACACGCCTTTTCTCTACTTTTATCGTGTGTTGTCCATGTCTCTTTCACACACGCACACACACTTTTTTCACTCACTCTTTCTATTTCACACACACGAACACACACACACACACTCTCTCTCTCTCTAGTTAGGGACTCTCTCACGTCCATAAGCATATGGATGTTTTGAAAAGTCAAACCTTAGAAAAGTTTGACCAGGTATATGTGGAGAAAAAACATTTACATCTGGAACGATCATTAGATTCATCACAACATGTACTTACTTCATACTATAATTTACCTTTGGTATTGTAGATATAAGTACTTTCTTTATAAACTTGGTCAAAGTTTCAAAAGTTTGACTTTAAGAAAATGTTGGCACTACATTATCGAACGGAGGGAGTAGCTCTTTCTCTCTCTTTGCTATCTCTCACGGGCCTCCCCTCTCACTCGAACTCTCTATACCGACGGATTATACGCTCACTGTGTCAGCATATAGCTCCGTATATTGTTTAGTTGACCGGTCAACCAGTCCAGATACTGCCTTGTGAGCTCGTGTTCTCTATCTTCGCGTGCTGGCCCATGTGGTAGTGGGTGAAAATAAGTAAACTAGAGGCCAATCAGACACGCGGTGAAGTAAATAAAGTTGTAACCACTCAGGGTAGCACCACTCACGCTAGTAAATTGAGGGCGCATTGAGGACACACTTGTTCCGCGTGAAGGACGCACTCGTGCACAATTCACCACTGCGCGGCGGCATGCACAGAAGGACACACTCGCGCACACCCAGTGATACGTCTCCAACGTATCTATAATTTTTTATTGTTCCATGCTATTATATTATCCATGTAGGATGTTTTATATGCATTTATATGCTGTTTTATATGATTTTTGGGACTAACCAATTAACCTACAGCCCAGTGCCAGTTTCTGTTTTTTCCTTGTTTTTGAGTATCACAGAAAAGGAAAACCAAACGGAGTCCAATTGACCTGAAATTTCACGGAGATTATTTTTGGACTAGAAGAAGCCCACGGAGTATCGGAGATGGACCAGAAGAGTCCCGAGGCACCCACGAGGGTGGGGGGCGCGCCCTACCACCCTGGGCGCGCCCCCTACCTCGTGGCCGCCTGGGAAACCCCCTGACTTGTTCCCGACGCCAAAAATCCCTATAAATATAGAAACCCCTGAAAAGAAACCTAGATCAGGAGTTCCGCCGCCGCAAGCCTCTGTAGCCACCAAAAACCAATCGGGACCCTGTTCTGGCACCCTGCCGGAGGGGGAATCCCTCATCGGTGGCCATCTTCATCATCCCGGCGCTCTCCATGACGAGGAGGGAGTAGTTCACCCTCGGGGAAGAGGGTATGTACCAGTAGCTATGTGTTTGATCTCTCTCTCTCTCGTGTTCTTGATTTGGCACGATCTTGATGTACCGCGAGCTTTGCTATTATAGTTGGATCTTATGATGTTTCTCCCCCTCTACTCTCTTGTAATGGATTGAGTTTTCAGTTTGAAGTTATCTTATCGGGTTGAGTCTTTAAGGATTTGAGAACACTTGATGTATGCCGTGCATGTGCTTATCTGTGGTGACAATGGGATATTCACGTGATCTACTTGATGTATGTTTTGGTGATCAACTTGCGGGTTTAGTGACCTTGTGAACTTATGCATAGGGGTTGGCACACGTTTTCGTCTTGACTCCCCGGTAGAAACTTTGGGGCACTCTTTGAAGTTCTTTGTGTTGGTTGAATAGATGAATCTGAGATTGTGTGATGCATATCGTATAATCATACCCACGGATACTTGAGGTGACATTGGAGTATCTAGGTGACATTAGGGTTTTGGTTGATTTGTGTCTTAAGGTGTTATTCTAGTATGAACTCTATGATAGATCGAACAGAAAGAATAGCTTCATGTTATTTTACTACGGACTCTTGAATAGATCGATCAGAAAGAATAACTTCGAGGTGGTTTCGTACCCTACAATAATCTCTTTGTTTGTTCTCCGCTATTAGTGACTTTGGAGTGACTCTTTGTTGCATGCTGAGGGATTGTTATATGATCCAATTATGTTATTATTGTTGAGAGAACTTGCACTAGTGAAAGTATGAACCCTAGGCCTGGTTTCCTAGCATTGCAATACCGTTTACGCTCACTTTTATCATTAGTTACCATGCTGTTTTTATAATTTCAGATTACAAAAACCTATATCTACCATCCATATTGCACTTGTATCACCATCTCTTCGCCGAACTAGTGCACCTATACAATTTACCATTGTATTGGGTGTGTTGGGGACACAAGAGACTCTTTGTTATTCGGTTGCAGGGTTGTTTGAGAGAGACCATCTTCATCCTACGCCTCCCACGGATTGATAAACCTTAGTTCATCCACTTGAGGGAAATTTGCTACTGTCCTACAAACCTCTGCACTTGGAGGCCCAACAACGTCTACGAGAAGAAGGTTGTGTAGTAGACATCAAGCAATTTCTGGCGGCGTTGCAGGGGAGGTGAGTGCTTGAAGGTATATCTTTAGATCTTGCAATCGAATATTTTTGTTTCTTGTTTTATCACTAGTTTAGTTTATAAAAGAGAACTACAAAAAAAGGAATTAAGGGTGCCTCATATGCTTCATCTTTTTAATGTCTTTCGTGAAAATGATGGGAAGGAAAATTGTGCTCAAGTACTAGAAGAAGAATTACATAGAATGCTTGGCATAAAATATGTGAATGATGAGCATGATTGCAATGTTTTTAGTATGAATTCTTTGAATACCCATGGTGCTAATGATATGCAAAGCCACAAGGTTGGGGATGCTATGTTTGATGAAGATGATATCTTTTGTCCCCCAAGTTTTGATGAGCAAATTTATTATGAGGATAGCATGGCTCCTATTTATGATGATTATATTGATGAAAGTGGGTTTGGAAGAGTGTCAACTTTAGGAAGTAATGATCCCACTATTCTGGAGGATGTTGAATCTTATTGTGATAATTATGAAAGTGGATTTGGAGAGCTCATAACTTTATTTAGTGATGATTCCACTATTTCGGAAGAGGTTCCAATTGATTATGAGAACAAAGTTGCTATCTATGATGATTATTGTGATGACATGTATGCTATAAATATTAACGATAACCATGAAACTTGTCATCTTGATTTTAATTTTCAATTGGATTATGCCTCACATGACAGTTATTTTGTTGAGTTTGCTCCCACTACTATTCCGAATGAGAAGAATTTTTCTTATTTGGAGAGCAGTAAATTTTCTATGATTATAGATCATGAAAAGAATGCTTTACGTGATGGTTATATTGTTGAATTTATTCATGATGCTACTGAAAATTATTATGAGGGAGGAATATATGCTTGTAGGAATTGCAATAATATCAAGTTTCCTCTCCATGTGTTGAAAATCTTGAAGTTATGCTTGTTTTGCTTCCCTATGCTAGTTGATCCTTGTTCCCATAAGTTGTTTGCTCACAAAATCCCTATGCATAGGAATTGGTTTAGACTTAAATGTGCTAGTCATACTCTTCATGATGCTCTCTTTATGTTTCAATTCTTATCTTTTATATGAGCATCATTGAAATCATCATGCCTAGCTAGGGGCGTTAAACAATAGCGCTTGTTGGGAGGCAACCCAATTTTATTTTTGTCCTTTGCTTTTGCTCCTGTTTAGTAATAAATAATTCATCTAGACTCTGTTTATATGTGGTTTTATGTTTTAATTAGTGTTTGTGCCAAGTAGAACCTTTGGGAAGACTTGGGTGAAGTCTATGCGATCTTGCTGTAAAAAACAGAAACATTTGCGCTCACGAGATTAGCTGCCATTTTTTACTGGAGAGTCCTTTTAGGTTGATTATTTTTTAAGATGATTAATAGACAAATTTCTCAGGTCCATCAACTTATTTCAGAATTTTTGGAGTGACATAAGTACTCAAATGATACAGATTACTACAGACTGTTCTGTTTCAACAGATTCTGTTTTCTCTTTGTTGTTTGCTTATTTTGATGAATCTATGAGTAGTATCGGAGGGTATGAACCATAGAGAAGTTGAAATACAGTAGATATTACACCAATATGAATTTAGAATGATTTAACAACAGTACCTAAGTGGTGATTTATTTTCTTATACTAACAGAGCTTACGAGTTTTCTGTTAAGTTTTATGCTGTGAAGTTTTCAAGTTTTGGGTAAAGATTCGATGGACTATGGAATAAGGAGTGGCAAGAGCCTAAGCTTGGGGATGTCCAAGGAACCCCAAGGTAATATTAAAGGACAACCAAGAGCCTAAGCTTGGGGATGCCCAAGGAACCCCAAGGTAATATTCAAGGACAACCAAGAGCCTAAGCTTGGTGATGCCCCGGATGGCATCCCCTCTTTCTTCTTCGTTCATCGGGAACTTTACTTGGAGCTATATTTTTATTCACCACATGATATGTGTTTTGCTTGGAGCATCATTTTATTTTATTTTGTTTTGCTTGATGTTTGAATAAACTACCAAGATCTGAAATTCTTAAATGTTATAGAGTCTTCACATAATTACATAATTATTCAACTACTCATTGATCTTCACTTATATCTTTCGGAGTAGTTTGTCGTTTGCTCTAGTGCTTCACTTATATCTTTTTAGAGCACTCTGGTGGTTTTATTTTATAGAAATTATTGATCTCTCATGCTTCACTTATATTATTTTGAGAGTCTTTTAGAACAGCATGGTAATTTTCTTTGGTTATAAAATTAGTCCTAATATGATGGGCATTCAAGTTGGGTATAATAAAAACTTTCATATAAAGTGCATTGAATACTATGAGAAGTTTGATACTTGATGATTGTTTTGAGATATGAAGATGGTGATATTAGAGTCGTGCTAGTTGATTAATTGTGAATTTGAGAAATACTCGTGTTGAGGTTTGCATGTCCCGTAGCATGCACGTATGGTAACCGTTGTCTGACAAATTTGAAGCATGAGGTGTTCTTTGATTGCTTTCCTTATGAGTGGCGGTCGGGGACGAGCGATGGTCTTTTCCTACCAATCTATCCCCCTAGGAGCATGCGCGTAGTGCTTGGTTTTGATGACTTGTAGATTTTTGCAATAAGTATGTGAGTTCATTATGAATAATGCTGAGTCCATGGATTATACGCACTCTCACCCTTCCATCATTGCTGGCCTCTTCGGTACCATGCATTGCCCTTTCTCACCTCAAGAGTTGGTGCAAACTTCGCCGGAGCATCCAAACCCCGTGATATGATATGCTCTATCACTCATAAGCATCCTTATATCTTCCTCAAAACATCCACCATACCTACCTATTATGGAATTTTCATAGCCATTCCAAGATATATTGCCATGCAACTTTCCACCGTTTCGTTTATTATGACACGCTTCATAATTGTCATATTGCCTTGCATGATCATGTAATTGACACCATATTTGTGGCAAGGCCACCATGCATAATTTTTCATACATGTCACTCTTGATTCATTGCCCATCCCGGTACACCGCCGGAGGCACTCATATAGAGTCATATTTTGTTCTAGTATTGAGTTGTAATCCTTGAGTTGTAAATAAATAGAAGTGTGATGATTATCATTATTAGAGTATTGTCCCGTGTGAGGAGAAAAAGAGAAATGCCAAATAAAAAAGAGAAGGCCCAAAAAAAGAAAGGCCAAATAAAAAAAGAGAAGGCCCAAAAAAACAAAAAGATGAGAGAAAAAGAGAGAAGGGGCAATGCTACTATCCTTTTACCACACTTGTGCTTCAAAGTAGCACCATGATCTTCATGATAGAGAGTCTCCTATGTTGTCACTTTGATATACTAGTGGGAACTTTTCATTATGGAACTAGGCTTGTATATTGCAACGATGGGCTTCCTCAAAATGCCCTAGGTCTTCGTGAGCAAGCAAGTTGGATGCACACCCACTTAGTTTCTTTTGTTGAGCTTTCATACATTGATAGCTCTAGTGCATCCGTTGCATGGCAATCCATACTCCTCGCATTGACATCAATTGATGGGCATGTCCATAGCCCGTTGATTAGCCACGTTGATGCGAGACTTTCTCCCTTTTTGTCTTCTCCATACAACCTCCATCATCATATTCTATTCCACCCATAGTGCTATGTCCATGGCTCGCGCTCATGTATTGCGTGAAAGTTGAAAAAGTTTGAGAATACTAAAGTATGAAACAATTGCTTGGCTTGTCATCGGGGTTGTGCATTATGAGAGCATTTTGTGTGACGAAAATGAAGCATGGCCAAACAATATGGTTTTGTACGGATGAGCTTTCTTTGGCTATGTTATTTTGAGAAGACATAATTTCTTAGTTAGTATGATTGAAGTATTATTATTTTTATGTTAATATTAAACTTTTGTCTTGGATCTTTCGGATCTGAATATTCTTGCCACAATAAAGAAAATTACATTGATAAATATTTTAGGTAGCATTCCACATCAAAAATTTTGTTTTTATCATTTACCTAGTCGAGGACGAGCAGGAATTAAGCTTGGGCATGCTTGATACGTCTCCAACGTATCTATAATTTTTGATTGTTCCATGCTATTATATTATCCATCTAGGATGTTTTATATGCATTTATATGCTGTTTTATATGATTTTTGGGACTAACCTATTAACCTAGAGCCCAGTGCCGATTTATGTTTTTTCCTTGTTTTTGAGTATCACAGAAAAGGAAAACCAAACGGAGTCCAATTAACCTGAAATTTCACGAAGATTATTTTTGGACCAGAAGAAGCCCATGGAGTATCGGAGATGGACCAGAAGAGTCCCGAGGCACCAACAAGGGTGGGGGCACACCCTACCCCCTGGGCACGCTCTCCTACCTCGTGGCCACCTCGGAGACCCCCCTGACTTGTTCCCAATGCCAAAAATCCCTATAAATATAGAAACCCCCGAAAAGAAACCTAGATCGGGAGTTCCGCGCCACAAGCCTCTCTAGCCACCGAAAACCAATCGGGACCCTGTTCCAGCACCCTGCCGGAGGGGGGATCCCTCACCGGTGGCCATCTTCATCATCCCGGCACTCTCCATGACGAGGAGGGAGTAGTTCACCCTCGGGGCTGAGGGTATGTACCAATAGCTATGTGTTTGATCTCTCTCTCTCTCTCTCTCTCTCTCTCTCTCTCTCGTGTTCTTGATTTGGCACGATCTTGATGTACCGCGAGCTTTGCTATTATAGTTGGATCTTATGATGTTTCTCCCCCTCTACTCTCTTGTAATGGATTGAGTTTTCCCTTTGAAGTTATCTTATCGGATGGAGTCTTTAAGTATTTGAGAACACTTGATGTATGTCTTGCATGTGCTTATCTATGGTGACAATGGGATATTCACGTGATCTACTTGATGTATGTTTTGGTGATCAACTTGCGGGTTCAGTGACCTTGTGAACTTATGCATAGGGGTTGGCGCACGTTTTCGTCTTGACTCTTTGGTAGAAACATTGGGGCAATCTTTGAAGTTCTTTGTGTTGGTTGAATAGATGAATCTGAGATTGTGTGATGCATACCGTATAATCATACCCACGGATACTTGAGGTGACATTGGAGTATCTAGGTGACATTAGGGTTTTGGTTTATGTGTGTATTAAGGTGTTTTTCTAATATGAACTCTAGGATAGATCGAACGGAAAGAATAGCTTCGTGTTATTTTACTACGGATTCTTGAATAGATCGACCTGAAAGAATAACTTTGAGGTGGTTTCGTACCCTACAATAATCTCTTCGTTTGTTCTCGGCTATTAGTGACTTTGGAGTGACTCTTTGTTGCATGTTGAGGGATTGTTATATGATCCAATTATGTTATTATTGTTGAGAGAACTTGCACTAGTGAAAGTATTAACCCTAGGCCTGGTTTCCTAGCATTGCAATACCGTGTACGCTCACTTTTATCATTAGTTACCTTGTTGTTTTTATAATTTCAGATTACAAAAACCTATATCTACCATCCATATTGCACTTGTATCACCATCTCTTCGCCGAACTAGTGCACCTATACAATTTACCATTGTATTGGGTGTGTTGGGGACACAAGAGACTCTTTGTTATTCGGTTGCAGGGTTGTTTGAGAGAGACCATCTTCATCCTACGCCTCCCATGGATTGATAAACCTTAGGTCATCCACTTGAGGGAAATTTGCTACTGTCCTACAAACCTCTACACTTGGAGGCCCAACAACGTCTACATGAAGAAGGTTGTGTAGTAGACATCACCCAGCAGGCCAGCACACAACACACACCAGCACACGTGTACACCGGCGTTGTCGCCGGTTGAGATGGACGACGAGGCAGACAACAAGCGGAGGCGGCTCGAGTGAAAACCGCATCCGGCGAGCCTGGACTTCATCAGCAGCCTCCCCGACGACATGCTGCTCATCATCATCGGCCTCCTCCCCACCAAATCTGCCGTGCGGACCGCCCTGCTCTCCTTGCGGTGGCGCCCCCTCTGGCGCCGCGTCCCCCTCAACCCCACTGTCGACAGCTGCCTCTATGACGGGGATTGCAAACGCATGGCCACAGTCTCCAAGATCCTTTCATCGCACCCTGGGCCAGCCAGACGCCTTGACATCTGCATGTTCAGTACCAACTGCAAGGTCCAAGCCAAGTTCGACGAGTGGTTCTTATCCCCCGCCCTAGATCAGCTCGAGGAGCTCAGCTTTGAAGCTGGACGATGTCGCTCTCTGCCGCCGTCCACGCTCCGCCTCACGCCAACACTGCGCCGCGCCAGCTTCAGCTCCTGCTATGTTCCCCAGATTAATACCGTGCCCGCCCTTCTTCTCCATCAACTCAAGCAGCTCGACCTCTTCAACATTGTCATATCGAAGCAGGCTATGGACCACCTGCTCTGCAGCTATACTGCGCTCTTGTACCTTCGTCTTGAGCAGATCCACGGGTTCATTAGCCTCCACATCGCCTCGACGAATCTCCGATGGATTTATGTGTCTTGCTGGCCCCGCAACAAGACATCAATTGGGAAGAGATCACTCCAGCTGTTCCATGTTATGGTCATTGAGAATGCGCCTTTCCTTGAGAGATTGCTTGTATCTGATCTAGAAGGTCAACAAAAATCAGGGTCACTGATGCGCCGGAATTGACAGTGTTGGAGTACTCGTCTGCCAAATTCTCCGAACTCTTTATTGGATCCGTAATCGTTCAGGTACATCACTCATCTTCTTCTTTGTCTTCTTGAAATTCACATTTTTAAATTTCTTCTTGATGTATTTACGACCATCTTCCAGAAAATGATTCCCACAAGCTTGACCCAGTCTATGCGCACAGTGAAGATCTTGGAAATAAAATCTATCGGCCCCAATCTGGATCAAGTTGTTGGATTCCTTACATGCTTTCCGTGCACGGAGAAGCTACTCATCGAGGTGAAACTTCTTTCCTATTAGTAAATGGTAATCACAACGTAGCTCAATTTTTTTTCGTAATTTTCCCAAATTACGATGACAAGTGTAGTGTTCAAAACTGCATCTACGCACTACACCGAAAGAAATGTTTTTAGTATTTTTTCTCAAGTGATCACCTGCATCGTTTTTTTTTGTTGTACTACTATAGTAGCCTAGGCTAGTCATAGTGGAAAGTAACTTAGACTAGTAACTCTATGGTTACCCTAAGAGCAAGTACTACCTCTGTCGTGGTTTACTCTTCCTATTTTGTAGTATCAAAATTTGACCATAGATTTAATTGACAAAATGTTAATGCATGTCACTAAAAATTATATCGTTGGATTCATATTTGAACATAATTTCAAATGGTATAATTTTTGGTGACATGCATTGGCATTTTCTTAGGTAAATCTATGGTTAAAATTTTACACTAAATACGAGGTAGTACAAAAGTGGGCTATAACGGCCCTCTACTATGTAGGCCAAAACACGTGCCAAATTCACTTGTGATGCATTTGTCATTGATTCCCCTCCATTGCTCACCTGGTGCCCCAATCTGGATCACCTACTTTGCTCCGGTGCCAAATTAACTCACGCAATGAAAAAACACTTGCGTGGGAGAGACAGAGGACCAAGGCAATAAAAAACACTTGTTTGGGAGAGTGAGTGGCTGGTGTAGTTGGTTTTATTGATTTGTTTATACATGTGGGTCTGTGTGCACAACGGTGCCAACTCTCTCACATCGCGAGAGCGGTGCCAAAATCTTTTGATTTGACATCAATGCGTATTATGTGGCATACTTTTGAGAAATATGGCATCGGCCACATAGTGGAAGGCAACAAATGCCCAAGCTCTTCACGTGCTCCTAGGTAAATGAGAGGAAAGAGAAAGAGAGAGAGAGAGTGAAAAAATATCACTAGCCAGCCAACCCTATTGTATGAGCAAATGATATTGGTACCTCTTGATGACACTTCAATCTTATACAGCCAGCTGCTCTAATATGTTCTCTTCTTTTGCAGATAAAAAAAGACCCGAAAGTGAAAAATGTGCTGCACTATAACAATCTCATCGAATGCCTTGATCTCCATCTTACAGAAATTGATTTGATCGACTACCGAGGCAGCACATCTGAGATTAAATTGGCCAGGTTCTTTGTTCTGGAGGCAAGTGTGCTCAAGGTAGTGAGGTTTGGCATTCTCTGGCGCAACAATGAATGGCGTGCTGATCACCGCAAGCGTCTAAGACTAAATGTCAAAGTCTCCGCAGAAGCTGAATTTGTTTTTGAAACATCAAGTGGCCAGAGACTCGAAAATTTATTTGCCCATTAGTGACTTGTCAGGGCGATGGATTTTAGTTTGTACGATAATGCCACATCCACCTAAAGTAACGAAGGTTCTTACGTAAACTTCCTAGATTCCCTCTTCGTAGGTTCAACATCACTCCTAACATTTGTAATATCAGTTTGAAACTTGTAATATTGCCGTGTCCTATTCCCGCGTTTTCAAAATCCTGCGAATCAAAGAGGTCCTGAGTTGGTGATGATGTTGTGCCTGCCATCTTTCACCAATAGCCGTCGGATCTAGATCTGACGCATACAAACCAAACTTCTCCAGTTTTGCAAAAAGATGCCCGCACTTTTTCCCTATTTACAAACAACTCCTTGTCTCTCACAATCAGTCTTATCTCCTCCCCACCACATCTACAAGGCCATGGAAAAATCTGGCACGATGGCCGCTGCTGGCGCCGTCCACCCCCAATCTTGGTGTTCCGTGCAATGCACGGGCATCTACGCACGGGAAATTATGTCGAACACGGCTAGTTGTAAGCAGGCTAGCTCTACAGCCATGATGATAGTGACTGCAGACGGTGAGGCTGACTATGGTATGCCGAACACGGCGCCTATACTCAGGTGTCATGTCCGGTGCAGGGTCTTGTCACTTCACAGTGAGGAGCAGCACGTAATAATTTGACCAACGGGTAGTACAAAGCTACTACATTGGTAGTACTACTACTAGTACTAGCACCATCGTCTGGATTTAGTAGTACTACCACGTCCATCTGGATTTAGTATTTGACTAGCAATATCTAGTAATGCATGTAAAAAAATGTACTACTCCCTCTGTAAATAAATACATGGTGTATTGTTTTATTCCTTCCGGTAGATGGCTCAAATCTGAAGTCTCATCAATCAGACTACTATTGCATTCACCAAGCGCTTAGCTTTGTAAGCTACCAACAAAAAATTGCAATCAAAGACTACTAGTGTACTCCCTCCGTACTAGTGCATTAGTCACGTTACGAAAACCAAATAGTAATCCCAAAACTTTTAGGCGTAGTGCATTAACTACCCACCTCGTTCCCTGTTTTTTGCCACGAAAAAAGAAATCACCCAATACGAGACGTGGGGTGCGTATGCATCCAATGACTTGAGACTACTCCCTCCGTGTAGGTGTTTAAGTCATCTTAGAGCAAGTGAAAAAGAGGAGTGGGCTCTCATGCAAGAGCCTAGCTATATGCGGATTCCTAGGCTGATATACAATAAATATGAAGAAAGAGAGAGAGAAGATGAGAAAAAGTAGTACTCTTATAGCCAGCCTTATAGCTAACCTTATTGTATGAGTGGCGGCTACAAGTGATGGCTCTATATGACATGGCAACATCATATAGCCAGCAGCTGGCTATACTATTAACCATGCTCTTAGGTTGTGCACCGTGACCAAGATGAAGTGGAAAGCGAGAGAACTTAATGTCTTTTTGCTAATTAATAGGATTACATGCAATGAACTAACCACTGCATGTCATGTTTGGTAGTCGCAAGTCATTGAAAGCATGCACGGCCCACATCTCTCATTGGTTGATATGTCACGAAATAAGAAACAAGGAGGGAGTTAATATACCGTGCCTAAGTGTTTTGGGAAGGAGGGGGATGCAGCTTCATTGACTTACTGCACCTGCGTTTGGGTGAATGACACGTGGGCCCAACAGGTGGCTGGCCCACCTGTCATACAGCCAAAGGCAGGTGCAGTAGAAGGCCGAGGAGTAGATGGCCAACATACATGTGAATGCAACGCAGTCTGCACTTCTCATATAAAGGCTCCCTGCCAGTCCAATCTACGAAATCCTACGCACCTACGCACCCTAACCAAGGGCAAGAGTGATCACTCCAATCGCAAGATCAGTTGACTAGAAGCTAGACACATGGAGGCGATGAGCGCGAGCATCAGCCGGTTGTGCCAGATGGTCCACGATGCCGGCCTGCGGCCCGGAACCAAGGAACGTCTCCAGGTCGTGCTTGAGGCCGCCAGGGCGAGAGACCGCTTGGACGACAGCTTCGTCTCCTTGTTCAACAAGGTCCTCATCGGCTTCCTCGACAAGTTCACCGTCGTCAAGAAGCTCGCAGATGACCTTGATGTACGCCTCTAGCCCACGCGCCTAGGCTCTGAGATGCCCGCCACCCTCAATGGCCTGTATGGTGACAACGTCTTTGACGCACTGGTGGCCCTGCGACTGCCCGCCGTCGCGCCGGAGAATGTCCACCTCGAGGTTGCGCTCGCCGCGCAGCGGCTGGCGCAACAAGACACCGTCGACATAATCGCCCACATTTACAGGAAAATTGTCCACAAGGACTACTACGTGCCAGAGGAGGACAATAGGTCGCTGGCCTTCTTGACCCGCAGGGCAACCTTGGACGGCATTATTCAGAAGCACGTTGAGCTCGACGCCAACGCCGCTGCTCCTCACACGTCGGTTGGTGACCCGGCCCACTAGGGCGTGAGGATGTCATTGATGGATCCATATGTATCTTTATATTTCCATCAAATCCATGTAGTAGTATATGGTACTACTAGTAATTATCTTACCCTTCACATAAACTTCATAATTTTCGTACGTAGTCCATGCAAGAACCGCGCCAGAACCAAACTTCTCATTACTTTAGGGAAAATCGTTATTTCTATCTATCGGTCGCGTCATGGAGCAGAACCGAATTTTACAAGTTACAAGTTCAAAAGGAAAAGCTTGCCGTGTTCGCATCGCACCCCCACGTGGTTGGTCCGGCACGCCGCTCAAGGGGGAATGTGTGTTGTGTTGCATTTTCACTTACAAGTGGGACCGCAGTTGAGCGAAGCGACTATCGGCAAACCCCCACCCCGCCCACCGCGCGATGGCTGAGAAAACAGGAGAGAGAGAGAGATGGCTGTAGCACGGACTCCAAGAAAATTGGTGTCGGATGGGACTCGTGTGGGTGGCGTGTGCCATACTACTAGACGTGAATGCTAGTTATGGCCCATGCCACCCGAGCCTATATCGAGGTGCTGGTTACGTAGAACAAGTTTCCTAGAGTCTGTGCTCAGCCCTCCTCTATCTCTCTTCTCAGCCAGCCAGCAGACGCACGGAGCCCATTCGTCTGTTTGCTCACATGCGGTCCCACATGTCAGTGAAAATGCAAGAGGACCCACTAAACCTGCACATCTTTCACCTCGACGTGCTGGTGATGAAAAACAAATCCAATAAAGATCTTCGGTGGCTGCTTTTGGAGTTACTCAAGAGTAGTAAGATTCTATTTACAGTTTAACCCAAGATGCACATCACGTGGCTTCAACTATCACTCCATTTTCTTGCATGACACGACCTGGATGCTGATGTCCCACGTGTTGGCAAAAGGAGGAAGAACTCGACCAAATCTTCTCCACATTTAGACCGGAGGAGTAGGAAACACGGCAAGCCATGTGCCTACATCATACTACGTACAAGCCCACCTCACGCAGTCACACTATCACCATATTTCTCGGCCTCCGTGCGACACCTAGCTCTAGTTGATCTAACTAGAACTAACTATTGGTTGGCTCTATGTGATGTGGCAACTTCATACTACTACGGATGCTGGCTATACTACTACGGCACTAACACTCCAGGAAGTGAGTTGAAAACCATTTATAAATTGAGTTTATGACATGCATATGCAAAGGTACCATTCATTACATACAACAAGTCATCAACACACAACGACGACGAGGATAGATGTTGGATTATAGATTAGTTCCAACAAAACATTCTATTAAATACTAAAGTTTTCACCACACAACAAATAACAAGCAATGAAATGAACTTCAGCTCAACCACTCCTCGGTGTTGGAAACGCTTGCTTTGAAGCAGAAGAGTTTGTCTCGGAAGGGCCAGCCACTGTCAATCTCGAGAAAAACGCAGGACTGATCATCCACGCTGAAGCTGCCTATTTCATGACCCATATTGTGATAGCCACGGTAGGGAAGCATAGCAATGTCCGAGGTATAGATACAGTTGCTTCTCATAAATGGTAGTAAAATTGTGTCAACAGCAGCTGGATCGCGTTTCACCATGATTGGATAGTTTTGTCCAAGGAAGAGCGAGTTTCCTCCAAGAGCATCAATACTAAACAAGGGAGAAGGTGTTGGCTCTATCACAGTAGTATCCATCCCGAATACCCTACAACGGATGTTGGAATAGGTCCGGAGAGTGCGACCATGGGAGACAACACATGCTTCCTTAGTAACATCAGCGGTGCCCTATATACAGACAAGAAGTGGTGATCCATCGGAATATGTTGCCAGGCGCCACTGAGTATATGGGTCCTCGTGCTCGTGATCATCATCATCGTCATCTCCCCCTTGGTTATAAAAATTTTCAAGTATAGGTGGTGGAATGTTGACAGGACCTTGGAAACACAAGAAGGTTAATTGGTAAAGGGAAACTAGCTAGCCCGCATGCATGTGGATGAAACAATTAAATTACGGTGGAAGACAAACGTACCAAAAGCATAAGGATTCCATGCAAAAATAGTGCCACGAGTGGTGGCAGCAAACACAAGACCCTCGTATTGAATTGCATCACAGTACATATCTGTGTATAGAAATTGATTTCTGAGCAATATCCATCCAGTCGAACTATGCAGGAAGGCAACAAGCTTGTTGAGGATAGCAACAAATCCATAGTCCATTAAATCGCAAGAGGGGTCAGGAACTTGACAAATTGCTATCTTCCGTAGATGACAGTCACCATGATCGTAGTTGAACGTATGTAGAAAACCGGTGTGCTCAACCTCTGGGCAGTCTGAGATTTTTGGAAGTGGAACCCGGTGATGAGTGTACACATTCACAAGTTCCCACTTGCAGTTGTACCCAATATAAAGAACCCAATCTCCATTTGCGCCTACCCAAGACTTACCCTCAAGTGATGGCATCTTAACATCACACGTATCATTATCAAGCGGCACCAACTTGCACAAGGCGAGGCCTCCGTCATCCGTGCGCTAGTCAGCAGGGTCACGGTGAAGAAGATAGGCGAGATCAAACCGCTCCTGGACCCTTGGGTTCTTTGTAATGATGTTATTAGTTGAGTCGAGAATGGTCTTGAATGAACCTGCCATGCTAGCCGAGGTGATGACGTCGCACAGATCAGTGAGTTCCTCCAGCACGTCATCATTCAGATCGGGGCAAGAATAACGGGGTCGTTTCCGGCCTATTCCCTCCATGGAGAAGACGATCGAACAATGGCAAAAGGAAGGGTGAAGGCAAATGGAGGAGGGAGGAAGAGCGTGCTACAGTAGTTCCAAATCGAGAGGGAAAGGCAAAGAGTCCGTGGACGGTTGCCACGGTACACGAAGAGGCGCCCCGGCCTACATAGACGTCCGTTCAGAAATTGTACAAAAGGACTCGCCGTCGTCTCACTGACATGTTGGAACGGGACCACATGTCAACGAAGAGGCTAGTGGGGAGCGGACGGTTTCCATAGAGGTCACACACTGACGACAAGGCCGTCCTGTCAGACCTAGCGCCCGCGCGGGTTGGCTTCCGTCCCCCACACGAGCGAAGCCACTTCACACCCCCACACTTGTTGGTCCGCCACACCGCGCGTAGCTCGGATGGATGCTCGCTCGGCCCCCTTTCTCTAGATGCCCTGGAGCTACCCAACCACGGCTACGTGTTTTGCGCACCCGACAGCCGGATTTGGAGCGGATCCGGTCAGGCTTGAGCTCGCCAGGCTGTGGGAGGCCGCGCCGCGCCATGGACTGGCCTAGCACCGGGCTGGAAGGCCCTGGCAAGGCCGCAAGGCCGCATGCAGGTACTGACTCCTCCTCTAGCCGCTCGGATCTGCACCATCGGCGGTCCACCGGCAGATACATGAATGGCGGTCGGCCGGGCTCGGTGCTGGCCCAAAAGCTCGTCGGCGCACCGTTGCCACTCATTACGTGCGACGACTGCCCAAAGAAGGTCTTGCGCCGTGTGTCTACAATGCCGGAACATCCCAGATGGGTGTTCATCAAGTGCTCAACTGATAGGGTATGTGCTACTTTAGCTTCGGTTGTGCTCTCAGATTAGACTAGTTGTGCTAACTTAAAATTTTATTGTGTAGAATGGATGCACGTTTTGGTATTGGGAAGAAGAGTACATCGGTATATTGATAGAGCGCAATTTATTAGATGTTCTAGCACTTTTAGCTAGCATAGAGGCTAGAGATGAGACTAGTGCACTTGTTGATAGAATAGAGGCTAGACATGAGACTAGATGCGAGGAAGAACCGTCTACTTCTTTACACTCGAAGAAGAAAGAAGCACACAAGATCGAGCCTCCGCAGATCAACAATGAATGCATCAAGAAGGCACTAATCCAACTTACAGGAGCAGTAATGGAAGTTGGATATCTTCTAAAATGTATTCTTGTGGTTCTTGTTTTCTTTGGTCTTGCTTTTCTAGTGAAATTTTGGTGATGTATTTCCATGTACCAAAAATCAATGATGAAAAAAAGATATGTGTTTGCAAAGAAAAATGTACGCGGTCGGGATGCGTACGTGCGTTGGGCGCACAACCACCGCATCTGAGAAATGGCTCGGATACGACCCCATTGCCCTACCCAAACGGACAGAATCCAGGCAAAACGGAGGTCCGTTTGGGGTCGTGCATTGGAGTTGGCCTTACAGGTGGGACCGCAGTTGAGGAAACCGACTATCGGCAAACCCCCACCTCGCCCGCCGCGCGATGGCTGAGTTAGAGAAATGACGAGGTTGAAGAGATAGTTGTAGCACGGACTCCAAGAAATATGGTGTTAGATGGAAGTCGTGCTGGTGGCGTGTGCCGTACTCCTGGACGTGAATGCTTGATCTGGCCCATGCCACCCTACTATATATCGAGGATTCGAGGTGCTGGTTACGTACAATGAACACATTAACATATGGCCCACCTCACACTGTGGCCAAATTTCCTGGAGTATGTGCTAGGTTAAAAAGTGTTCTTTGTGAGGGTAGGTGGCTGGTCTCAAGTTTAAAACTTGTTGTATTACGTATACGTATACGTAGAGATAGTGTAGCAGTTTTGAAAGTTTGAACCCAAACATCAGAATCCAATTTCTACCGGACTCATCTGAGGACCTAGGATGATGGGATTGACAGCTACAGTAAAAACACCCGCCCAACGCGTGAAGCATGTGAAGCTAGTACAAATAGTAGTAGTACTATTGTTGATTGGACTCATCCGATAACCTGTTGAATGCACGTGCAATTATGTATTCGGGAAATAGTTTTTTGCCTCGTCGCAGCACCCACTCAGAGAAGCGACTCGAAAGCCATTCATAAATTTAGTAAGTTTATCACAGGCATATCATTTTATTACATACAACAGGTCATCAACCCACAACGACAACGAGGATACATTATAAATACTAAAGTTTTCATCACACAACAAATAACAAGCAATGAAATGAACTTCAGCTCAACCACTCGTCGGTGTTGGAAATGCTTGCTTTGAACTAGAAGTGATTCTCTGGGAAGGGCCAGCTACTGTCAATCTCGAGACCAACGCAGGACTGATCATCCAGGCTGAAGCAGCCTATGTCAGGACCTATATTGGGATGGTAGGGAAGCATAGCAATGTCTGAGGTATAGATACAGTTGCTTCTCATAAATGGTAGTAACGTTGTGTCAACAGCAGCTGGATCGCCTTTCCCCATCATTGGATAGTTTTGTCCACGGAAGAGCGAGTTTCCTCCAAGAGTATCAATACTAAACCAGGGAGAAGGTGTTGGCGCTAGCACAGTAGTATCCATCCCGAATACCCTGCAACGGATGTTGGAATAGGTCCGGAGAGTGCGACCATGCGAGACAACACCTGCCTCCTTAGTAACATCAGCAGTGCCCTGTATATAGACAAGAAGAGGCGATCCATCGGAATAAGTTGCCAGGCACCACTGAGTATATGGGTCCTGCTCGTACTCATGCTCGTGATCATCAGCATCGTCATCTCCCCCTTGGTTATAAAATTTTTCAAGTATAGGTGGTGGAATGTTCACAGGACCTTGGAAACACAAGAAGGTTAGTTAGTAAAGGGAAACTAGCTAACCCGCATACATGTGGATGAAACAATTATAATTACGGTGGAATACAAACACACCGAAAGCATCAGGATTCCATGCAAAAACAATGCCACGAGTGGTGGCAGCAAACACAAGACCCTCGTATTGAATTGCATCACAGTACTCATCCGTGTACATAAATTGATTTTGGAGCAATATCCATCAAGGCGTGGAACTAAGGACGGAAACAAGCTTGTCAAAGATAGCAAAAACTTCATAGTTCGTGTAATCCCAAGAGCGGTTGGGAACTCGACAAATTGCTATCTTCCGTAGACGACAGTCACCATGATCATATTTGAACTCACGTAGAATACCGGTGTACTCAACCTCTGGGCAGTCTGATATTTTTGGAAGTGGAACCCAGTGAAGAGTGTATACATTCAGAAGTTCCCACTCGCAGTTGTACCCAATATAAAGAACTCAATCTCCATTTGCGCCTGCCCAAGACTTACCCTCAAGCGATGGCATCTTAACATCACACGTATCATTATCGAGCGGCATCAACTTGCACAAGGCGAGGCCTCCGTCGTCCGCGCGCCAGTCAGCAGGGTCACGACGAAGAAGATAGGGGAGATCAAACCGCTCCTGGACCCTTGGGTTCCTTGTAATGATGTTATTAGTTGAGTTGAGAATGGTCTTGAACGAACCTGCCATGCTAGCCGAGGTGATGACGTTGCACCAATCAATGAGTTCCTCCACCGCGTCATCATTCAGATCAGGGCAAGAATGTGGCACCTCGGCTCAGAGCAACCGGTTTACCTTGTATTGCCAGCCCAGAGATCATGTCTTCTGGCAACACACAACATCTTGGTGCAGAATACAACCGCTTTATTGATGCTAGCGGAATATGGTTCATATTACAATGAGTTGCGAGGCCAAGTGGCACACACGGTGTGGCTGAACAATATGTACATTATTTAGTGAACATAAAGGGGCCTCGATCATGACAACTACGCGGCAGCGGAACGACGACGACGACGCATGACTCCATAGCATAGGGACACAGATGTGGACATGATCTAGACTTGGACAACACTCCATTCCAATGTGACTTTCCTGAAAGCTGGCATGACACGCCAGGTCAGTACATTGAATGTACGCAAGCTCACAACAAGCATAAACATAATGACAAACAATATCATGATAATTAACCAATTTAATCATTAATGCAAAATCATACTAGAAATGCAGTGATCAAGATCTCATGACTCAAGTCCGTCAGACTTGCTTACCGAACGGTGATCTCTCTCGGATCACAAACGGGCCAACATCTTGGTCTTTAATCGGGTTACCTCGTAACCAAACGGTGATCTTTCTCGGATCACAAACTGACCAACAAGTTGGTCTCCAGCATCAAACTGGTTCGTCAACCATCCTCTTTCCAACAGTGCAAAGTTATTATCTTAGTGTGCAAAATTATTTAAAGGTTGACCCATGGTGTGACCTACTTTCGAGCGTGTCGTAACCGTGCACTCGGCTATCGATAGATTAAATACACTCTGCAGAGGTAGCGCACTGTACCCACACCACGGAACCCATGGCCTCACACTCCCATTTGGGTGGACCAAACGGCATTCCGACAGAACCCCTCCATTGCCATGACACTCTCCCGGCCACTCCGACTCACTCCCCACTGGGCTAAGTCCTGGGTGGCCCCGTGTCTACCAAAGACACCAACGGCCACCGTCGTGCCAAAACATAAACGATCCCAAATGGGGACAAGGTACCATAAAAACAACGGGCACACAAGGTTATGCCTGCTTACCAGGCTAGGGTAACGCACGCCCATAACCTTCCCTCATTGGAGGCACCGACCAGAGGCATGACAACAGACCAAATAAAGGCCTTCCCACAAAGGCAAATGTGGTTGCACGGGGGAAAAACTCGATTCAGTGGCACCATGACTCGATCAACGATATGTTCAAGTTGAGTTATTATCAGGTTCATCTTAAAGTAAAAATAATCGGTGTCATGATATGCCATGCAAATGCAATCATATAACATGCGTCACTTATCATTTGAACAATAATAGATCAACTATATCAAGCACTAACCATACATATCAGAAACTCATAACACTTTTCTGGTTATGTTTATTCAGCAAACTAACCATGACAATAACTTAGCATAATTCTTTTCTCACTCTAGAAAATATTAACCAAACTAGTTTTTTTCATAAACAAATTATTTCTTCATAATCAAATATACTTCTAATGACCTAAACTAACTTAGTTAGCTCTAACCTTTTGTAAACAAACATATCAACACAAACAAGCATTCAACAGAATAAATGTATATTTATTTTGGTGATTTAATGCATGAACTATATTTATTCAAGTTGAAAAATCACAAATATTGCAATGGCACCATCAAAATGTCGTCGTGGCTTGCCTTAGTGCAGGTGAGGTTTAAACTCCTCCTGGTGATCCTCAAGACAAGCTTCACCTTTTGAAAACAATTAAAAACATAAAAAGAAAACATCAAGAAACACTCTGAAATTCACTAGAAAATCCAGACTGCAGAGAAAAATCTCATTTTTGGTGTGCTGCTAGATATTTTCATAAAGAACACAATGCAAAAAGAATCGATTCATTTGGACTTATGGTTAAAAAGTTGTGGCGCGGTCGGAGTGGCTGACAGCGGGCCCCGCTAGTCAGGTGAGAGGGAGGGGGAGAAGGAATCAGAGCATGGCGAGGCTCCGCCAGAGCACACACCGGCGAGGAAGGCATCTTGGTCGGAGCTAGAGGGATAGATCGAGAGAGAAGACTGAGGCGCACCTGCTCATACCCGTAGATTAGCATGGGGTGGTCGGACGGTGTCGGAACGGACCTCTCCAGCGGCGGCAGAGAGCGGAGGTCGCTGGAGTTGGGGATGACGGCGACTAGAGGATGCACCAGTGTCTCCAACCGGGTCGGACGGCACCACTGAAGCATGGCGGAGGCTCTGGAAGAGTGGCCCGAGCCTGGGAGGGGTTGCAGTGGTGGACACGAACCGAGGGGATCGCCGGCGAGCTCGAGCTCGGGGACGGCGGCCCGAGGCCTGCCCGGCCGGGCTACGGTTTCCTACGGTCTTCTGGAGTGTGTGAGGTGGGTTTTTGATGCTCGAGAGGGCTGGGGAGGGCTGCATTTATAGGTGAGCAAGAGGAGGGGATCGGGCTCCGCCGGAGGACACCTGGACACGGCGCCCGGCGACGAACAGCGTTAGTGTGCGAGGGGGAAGGCGACTCAGCTCACGCGGGCACTGTGGGTGGGCGGCGACGGGCATAGGATTGAGGGGTGGCGATGAACACAGTGCGCAGCGCATTGTTCTGTTGGCTGGACCGCGCCCGTGCTCGCTGCGGCGATCTCCGGCATTGGCGAGCGCCAGGAGGGAGTTAAGGGAGTGGATACGGTGATGTTGGCGAGGTTTGGCAAGGTGCGGCAGCCTGGGAAGCGAGCATGCGATGCACAGAGCGCTCGGCGGCACCCAGAGCGCCGGCTAGCTGGATGGCACCCTGCACACGCGTGGTCACCGCGTGCACTTCGGCATAGAGCCACGGCTGGTCCCAATTTCATGTCTGGCCTGTAGTCCTTAGTGTTTAGGGTTGTGCCAATGCTTTGAGTCGAGCTCAGGTGCTGTAAGTTGGAGTGTTACTTCCTGGTAAGTTTCTGGACAGTAACTTCGAGAGTTAAGTATGGTCAAACTACTAAGAGTTGGGAGCTGAGCTTTGGAGGTTAGCAATTATCTAGGAAGGTAGTGATGCACAAGAAAATTCAGAAGCATTGAAGCAAGTAAAATGGTAGTTGCTGTAGAAACTACCATTTCTGTCCAGAACAGAAAATATTTTCTGTAGCAAAAATATTCCAAAGAGTGATGCAATATTTTTGCTCAAAAAGGTGCCCTAGGGTCCAAAGAATATTTGGGAATTTTCTCAGATTTTTGCGGGCAAGAAAAATGGGGTTGCTTTGGAGCACAAGTGGCTGGTTAGAGTTTTAGTGGAGAAAATGAATATTTTTCATTTAAGAAAAATATTCATAATATTATTTTGAGGTTGACCAGAGAAGAAATGATGGCTAGAGAGAGAAATGATTCACTTGGGTGAAAATCAAGGTGGTGCCCAAGTATTTAAGTCCAACTGAAGTGATCCAAAACTCCAAATTCAAACGAAAACCAAATAAAAATCAGAAAAGAAGAGAGGGCAAAAACCAGGCTGTCACAAACCTCCCCCACTTAGGATGAATCTCGTCCTCGAGATTTGGTTGCTCGGGAAAACAATTCTGGATAGTTTGCCTTTAGAAACTCTTCTCGTTCCCAAGTTACTTCTGCCTCTGTGTGGTGCTCCCACTAAACATTGTAAAATTTTCTCGTTTTACTACGAGTGACCCTTTCCACCTCATCCAAAATTCTGAACGGTCTCTCTTCATACGTTAAATCCTTAGCCAACTCTATTTCTGTCATAGCAGTCTTTTTCCCGGGCGGTGATATACATCGTCTCAACTGGGAGACATGGAACACATTGTGCACTTCTGACAATTCTGGGGGCAGTTCCAACTTATATGCAACAGTACCCACTCTGGACATAACTGGGAATGGACCAATAAACCTGGGTGCCAATTTTCCGCGAGTCTGAAACCTCTTGACCCCTTTCATAGGAGTGACTCGGAGGTATACATGCTCTCCAGGTTCAAAACTGATCTGTCGGTGCTTTGTATAATAGTAACTCTTTTGTCGGGATTTGGCTAATTGCAATCGGTCTTGGATTTCCTTGACTTGATTTTCGGCTTCCATCATGAGATCTGTTTCGAAAATGCCGCTACCTCCGATTTGAGACCAATTCAACAGAGTGCGGCACTTACGACCATACAGAGCCTCATAAGGTGACATCTTTAAACTGGCCTGGAAACTGTTGTTGTAGGAGAACTCAGCATACGACTGACGTCTTCCCATTTAGTCCCTTGGGCCAAGGCACATGCTAGAAGCATATCTTCGAGTATTTGGTTTATCCGCTCAGTCTGTCCATCGGTTTGAGGATGATAAGCGGTACTATATTTTAGCACTGTCCCCAAAGCTTGATGGAGACGTGACCAGAAAGCGGAGGTAAATAGTGACCCCCAGTCGGAAGTGATTGTTCGAGGTACTCCATGCATACTGACTATTCTAGACACATACAATTGTGCGAGCTGATTGGCTCGCTATGTGGTTTTGATGGGAATAAAATGAGTTACCTTGGTTAAGGTGTCCACTATGACCCATATTGCGTCATTACCTCGCTGAGTCCTTGGTAGCCCTGTGATAAAATCCATGCAGACATCATCCCACTTCCATTGTGGAACAGGCAACGGTTGGAGGAGTCCGGCTGGTTTCTGGTGTTCTGCCTTCACTTTGTTGCATATGTCGCAACAGGCCACAAAATAGGCAATGTCTTTCTTCATCCCATCCCACCAGAATATTTGTCGAAGGTCTTCGTACATTTTAGTACCTCCGGGGTGAATAGAATACGAAGATCCGTGTGCTTCTGACAGTATTCTCTTCCTTATATCTTCTTGCCTTGGTACACAAATCCTTCCACGGAATCGCAGTGTACCTTGCTGATCCTTAGAAAAATCTAGGGTCTGTCCTGCTAACATACGCCTGACATGTTTTTGTAGGACTGGGTTATTTGGCTGGGCCTTGCGGATCTCATCCTCGAGGGTAGGAGTAACTTTCATAATATTAGCAAGACCAGCATCAACTATCACCAGATTGAGCTGAACAATCTCCTCTTGAAGTTCGGGAGGCAAGGATTCCATCATGGTATTCCGACTGACAGGCTTTCGGCTGAGTGCATCGGCAACCACGTTGGCCTTACCCGGGTGGTAATTAATTCCAAGATCATAGTCCTTGACTAACTCAAGCCATCTTCGTTGGCGGAGATTCAAATCTGGCTGAGTGAATACGTACTTGAGACTTTTGTGGTCGGTAAATATTTGGCACCTTTTCCCAATGAGATAGTGTCTCCAAATTTTTAGAGCATGAACCACCGCGGCCAATTCCAGATCATGAGTAGGATAGTTCCCTTCGTGGGGTCATAGTTGTCGGGATGCATATGCTACCACCTTGCCATCTTGCATAAGTACGCATCCAAGACCTTGTCTGGAAGCGTCACAGTACACATCAAAGCTGCGGTAGATGTCTGGAAGAGTCAACACAGGTGTTGTTGTCAGTCTAGTTTTCAGCTCATTGAAATTTTCTCGCAATCCTCAGTCCATTCAAATTTCTTATCTTTCTTGAGAATCTCTGTCATTGGCTTGGCAATCTTGGAGAAACCTTCAATGAAACGACGATAGTATCCGGCTAATCCAAGGAAACTCCGGATTTGGGATACTTTCGTGGGTGCCAACCAATCTAGTACGTCCTTTACCTTGCTTGGATCTACGGCTATACCTTCCGCGGAGAGTATATGCCCAAGAAATCCAACTTGCTTGAGCCAAAACTCGCATTTACTAAATTTGGCGTACAGTTGATGGTCACAGAGTCTTTGTAGGACAGCTTCGAGGTGTCCTTTGTGCTCTTCTTCACTTTTTGAGTATATGAGGATATCATCGATGAAAACCAACACAAATTTATCGAGGAAGTCCATGAATACTTTATTCATTATATGCATGAAGAAAGCATGGGCATTAGTAAGGCCGAAGGACATTACGGTATATTCATAAAGACCGTACCGAGTAGTGAACACGGTCTTAGGAATACCTTCCTTTTTAATCTTGAGTTGGTGGTATCCTGTCCTTAAATCAATTTTGGAGAATACTTTTGCCCCACTGAGTTGATCAAATAAGTCATCAATCCTGGGTAGTGGATATTTGTTTTTGATGGTGACATCATTCAGCTGACGGTAATCCACACACATACGAAGACGACCATCTTTCTTATCGACGAATATAGCAGGTGATACCCATGGTGAAGAGCTAGGACGGATATAACCTTTCTGGAGCATCTTATCAAGCTTTTTCTTTAGCTCCACTAATTCTGACGAAGGCATCCAATAATATTTCTTGTATAACGATGCGGTTCCGAGCACAAGATCTATTGCAAACTGAAGCTCTCGGTCTGGCGGCATGCCTGGCAGTTCTTCTGGGAATACATCAGGAAACACACTGACCATAGGAATTAATTCCAATTCACCAGCCACAGTGGTGAAGACCATTTCTTTCTTGGGTATGCTTCTGCAGGCATAGAATTTTGTAGTCTGCCCCTCTTGACTTGTCAAGGTGACTTCTCGGGTCGCGCAATTAATGCGTACATTGGGTTAAGCAATTCATACCCAAAATAATGTCCAACTTGGCAGACTCAATGACTATCAAGGAAGTTGGAAAGCAGACTCCGTTGATATTGATTTCCAGATTACGGTAGACCACATTGCTTCTGAGCAAAGATCCCGGGGATTGTCCCGGCATATTCTTGCTCAAAATCGAACAAGGAAATTTGTTTTGGGCAGCAAAACTCTGCGAAATAAAAGAGTGGGAAGCCCCAGAGTCAAATAAAATTATGGCAGGTATGCTATTAACAGAAAACATACCAATGACGACTTTGGGGTTCTCTTGGGCTTCGTCTGCGGAGAGGTGATGGACTTGCCCGGTGATGTTTTGCTGGATAGGGTATGACCCCATAAAGTTGACTTGTGGCCTGAATGGAGCATAAGTCTTGCCGTTCTTGGGACACTGCCTGGCATAATGTCTGGTTTGCCCACAACTGAAACAAGAATTGTTGCGCTGACACTCTTCTCGCACCGGGTTGGTTACGACATTCTTGACTTGTGTAGTGGTTTTGTTAACATTCTGCTGCCAATTGGGCTTGTACTCTACTTGAGTATGCTGCCAGGTACGAGTGAGGGAGTCCTGCACTAAGGGGCCCTCGGGCATACGGCCTGTTATCCATGGGCCGGACTGATGGGCTGTGAAGATATGAAGGCCGAAGACAATACCGGTGTCCGGACTGGACTCTACTTGGCGTGGAAGGCAAGGTAGGCGACCGACTATGAAGATTCCCTCCTATGTAACTGACCTCATGTAACCCTAGATCTCTCCGGTGTCTCTATAAACCGGAGAGCATAGTCCGGATAGGACAGATTAATAACCATATACTCATAGGCTAGACTTCTAGGGTTTAGCCATTACGATCTCGTGGTAGATCAACTCTTGTAACACTCATGTTCATCAAGATCAATCAAGCAGGAAGTAGGGTATTACATCCATAGAGAGGGCCCGAACCTGGGTAAACATTGTGTCCCCCGTCTCCTGTTACCATCGATCCTAGACGCACAGTTCGGGACCCCCTACCCGAGAACCGCCGGTTTTACACCGACATTGGTGCTTTCATTGAGAGTTCCATTGTGTCGTCGACGAAGGACTTGATGGCCCCTTCGACCGTCAATAATGACGTGGTCCAGGGAGCAACCTTCCTCCCCGGATAGATCTTCGTATTCAGCGGCTTCGCACTGCGAGCCAACTTGATTGGCCATCTGGAGCAGATCGATAGTTACGCCCCCGGCCACCGGGACAGGTTTGGAAGCTTAAACTATGTCGCGGATATCCGTGGAGACTTGATCTTCGAGGGATTTGAAACCGCGGCGTTCGCTCCTCCTTCCTCCGAGGAACATGACTTAAATCTATCATCGGAGCACACAGATGAGATGGATCCTGTTGCTGCAACGGCCTCAGTACCAAAGCAGATCGCGCCCTACGAGGCCATAAAGTCCGCGGCGTTGGAGCCACACACGGACTCGACATCCTGCAATGCTTGCGTCAACGGAACCCCGGACTTGTCTCCGGCTGCTCGTTCTGGACCGGATACACCTGCGGACACCGAGCTGGATCGGTTGTCATTTTTCGAATTTAGCACGCAGACATCTTCCAGCATTCGCCTTTGGGTGACGTACTAAATTCTTTGAAGAACTTTTCCTTGGAGGAAGACTCACAGCCGAATTATGTTCGGTTCGAGCTAGAGGCGGACGATGAGGAATTTTGCTTCCCACCCGCCACCCACTTCATAGCCACCGTCGACAACTTAACCGACGTGCTTGACTATGGCTCCGAAGAAATTACCGGTATGGACGACGATGCCGACAATGAGCAAGGCCAAGACCCGCCATTCACTGGACGTTGGACGACCACCTCTTCGTACGACGTATACATGGTTGATACACCCAAGGGACCTGGCGACGACAAAGAAGAGCCAGATAAGAATAAAACTTCTGAGACGCAGTCCAAGCGCCGGCGGCCCCAAACGCCGTTCTAAGCCTCGCCGCTCAAAAGATAGCAACACTGGTACCGGAGAAAATAGCACTCCGGGCGACTCCGAAAACAATGAAGACCCTGTCAGTGCTGCATCCGAACAGGAGGAACAAGACGACAGGCAAGACAACCCTGATGAGCAGGCCATAGAAGATGACACAGGGGATGAAAGTTACCGTCCACCCTCCGAAGAGGAGACAAGCCTCGGCAACGAAGATTTCATCGTGCCTGAGGACCCTCTGGATCAGGAGCGCTTTAAGCTTCACCTCCTAGCCACTGCAAGGAGCCTGAAAAAGAAGCAGCAACAACTTCAAGCTGAACAAGATCTGCTCGTCGACAGATGTCCTGACAGCGGAAGAATATAGCCTCAAGCGCCCAGCCAAGAGCTACCCAAAACGCAGACTGCTACCTCAATTCGACGAGGAGGCACCAGAGCACACATCTCCCTCGAGTAATGCGGAACGACCACCACGTGGTCGAGACAGGGTGGCCGACCGGCCACCACGCGGTCGGGATAAAGCGGCAACTCAGGCTGAACAGCAGCCTGCCCAACCTCCCTGCAAAAATAAAGACGAAAGAATTCGGGGTCACACCTATGACCTCCGGCAGATCCTGGACAATAGAGCAGGACATACAAGATTGATCTACAGATCGCGAGAAGACGGCCACCTATTCGGACATGACAAACCTACCCACGCCCGGTCTGAATGCCGCAGACGGACTCCATCAGAGCTACGCCGCGACACGGCACGGTACAGAGGTGCCGCACACCCTCTCTGCTTCACAGACAAGGTACTGGATCATGAATTCCCCGCGGGATTCAAGCCCGTCAATATCAAATCATACGACAGCACAACTGATCCCGCAGTATGGATCGAGGATTTCATTCTCCATATTCATATGGCTCGAGGAGATGACCTCCACGCCATTAAATACCTCCCACTCAAGCTCAAAGGGCCAGCTCGGCATTGGCTTAACAGCCTGCCTGAAAATTCTATCGGCAGCTGGGAGGACTTGGAAGAAGCTTTCCTAGACAACTTCCAAGGAACTTATGTCCGGCCACCAGACGCCGATGACCTAAGATACATAGTTCAACAACCTGGAGAATCAGCCAGAAAATTCTGGACTAGGTTCCTAACCAGAAAGAACCAGATCGTTGACTGTCCGGACGCCGAGGCCTTAGCAGCCTTCAAACACAGCATCCGTGACGAATGACTAGCACGCCACCTCGGCCAAGAAAAGCCGAAGTCCATGGCAGCCCTCACGGCACTCATGACCCGCTTTTGCGCGGGAGAGGACAGTTGGCTGGCCTGTAGTAACAACGTAGCCAGCGAGACAGGCCCCTCGGAGGCCAAGAATAGCACTGGCAAGCTTCGGCGCAAGAGAAACAAACGCCGAAGCAATGGCGATAACACCGATGACACAAAAATTCATGCCGGATTCAGTGCTTCCAAGTACGGCCAACGAAAGAAGCCCTATAAAAGGAGCAGTGGAAAACCATCCATCTTGGACCGCATACTCGATTGTCCTTTCCAAATACATGGCACCCCAGACAAACCGGCCAACCATACTAACAGAGATTGCCGGGTATTTAAACAAGCCAGCAAGGTACATAGAAACAAAGAAGGGGAATCGCAGAGCGAGGACGATGACGAAGAGCCCCGGCAGCCGAACACTGGGGGGCAGAAGAAATTTCCCCCTCAAGTAAAAACGGTGAACATGATATACACTACACACATCCCCAAAAGGGAGCGTAAGCGTGCACTCAGGGACGTCTACGCGGTAGAGCCAGTCGCCCCCAAATTCAATCCATGGTTGTCATTTCCGATCACCTTTGATCGTCGAGACCATCCAACCAGTATCCGTCATGGTGGTTCGGCCGCAATGGTCCTCGACCCAATCATCGATAGATTTCACCTGACCCGAGCCCTAATGGATGGTGGTAGCAGCCTCAACCTGCTCTATCAGGATATAGTACGTAAAATGAGCATTGACCCCTCACGGGTCAAGCTCACGAAGACTACCCTTAAAGGAGTCATTCCAGGCATAAAGGCCCGTTGTACGGGCTCAATGACGCTGGAGGTAGTGTTCGGTTCCTCGGACAACTTCCGAAGCGAAGAACTAATCTTCGATATCATCCCATTTCATAGTGGTTATCACGCACTACTCGGACGAACCGCATTCGCTAGATTCAACGCGGTGTCGCACTATGCTTACCTTAGGCTCAAGATGCCCGGTCCGTGTGGCGTCATTACGGTAAGAGGAAATACGGAACGCTCCCTCCATACAGAGGAGCACACCGCCGCCCTAGCAGCAGATGTACAGAGTGTCCTTCTCAAGCAACACTATAATCCGGCTGCCGAGCCCCTGGACATCATTAAGAGGGTCCAGACTACACTGCAGCAGGACAGCTTGGCTCGTCACAAGCCAAACTAACAATTTGGCCCCCGTCCCAGCCCTGACGAGGCAATGGTCTTAGTACCACGCGCATTTAAAACTACGCACTCGAAACCCCATGGGTATGGACGGAGGCACAACTCGCTCGTGATCCACAGTACGGCTTGATAGACCCTGGGATTCGCAAGTTCCTGCTTTTTCTTTTTATGGGTTTTTCTTTTCTTTTTGAAGGTCTATACGGACGACCCGTTCGCAGAACACACCACGGAGGCAACAAGCTATGGCGTACAGGGGAACCCCCAGGTGGTCTCTAATAAACGATTAATATACTTGTTTTACATACCGGCATGCAGCTCGCCCTCGGTTACGGCATGTTAAATAGCCTTACTTGCTTATCGCATTACTAGTACAAAGTACGCTTCGACGTACTGATTACATCGTAACGGTGAATAAATGGTGGCGTCAGCTCATTACTTAAAACTTTTCCGTTTCCTCACCTAAGTATCTATTACTCATTGCACACGTACATCATGGTACGTACTAGTACGCCAGGGGCTTCATTATGCCCCGCATCACGACAATAAAAGTCCGAACACTTTTTCAGTATAGTTCGGCACCCCGAACTTATAGCATTATATGTATCAGCTCCGAATCATGTCTTTGGTCAATAGTTGGGTTGCCCGGCTCCTGTGCTTACTACCTTATGTTCCGCTATATCGGCTAGGGTAGTAAAGGGAGAACTACTGCGATTGTGTCCCGGTTCTTCCGGACGAGCACCTCAGTAGAGAAAGCCGAAAGCTGACTGTCATGATGCGGCGAGAGCCGGCCAGCTGTTCATGAGGTTCCAAATCATTGGAGATTTTTTCCGCTTCTTGCGAAGAATCGGTTCTTTCGATTGGGCGTGTATAGCGCCCCTAATTCGGCCTTCCGAACACCAGGGGCTTCGCCAACTTTATTAGTCGTCAAACTCCTATGGCTAAGTGGGGGCGGTAAAGGCCGCATAGTCCGATTGCCTTGTTCGCTGCGCTAAACACCTCCTTTAAGGACCAGAATGTGGAGTAAAGAGTGTTTAGATTTATCCCGAACAACCCCGTACTATCTACGTGGGGGCAGAAGCCGACGACTGTTCATCCCCCAGATTAATAAACGGCCGCACATGAGGTAAAATTTAAAAATCATAAACATTATACTACATAACATCTTCATTCCATATTACAGGGCAAGATAATACACATGTTCTTATGGGAATATAATATCCTTCGAACATTGCTCCGCCGCAAGGCGGGACCCCTCCAGGACACCATCAAAATAGTGCTCGGGTCGATGATGCTCCTTACCCTCCGGCGGTCCTTCGGTCATTAGCTTCTTGGTGTCCAGCTTCGCCCAATGCGTCTTGATGCGGGCAAAAGCCATACGCGCGCCTTCAATGCAGACCGACCGCTTCACGGCTTCGAGCCGCGGACAGGCACTCACAAGCCGCTGCACAAGTCCGAAATAGCTGCCAGGTGTAGGACCCGCAGGCCACAGCCGGACTATCAGGTCCTTCATGGCCAGCTCTGCCAACCTGTGCAGCTCGACCAACTGCTTCAGCTGGTCGCTGATGGGCGCCGGATGTTCGGATACCAGATATTGGGACCAGAACAGCTTCTCCGTAGACATCCCTTCTTCGGCTCTTTAATGCTCAGCCGCATCCGACACACTGTGCGGCAGACCTGCAAATGCCCCTGAAAAACCAAAATTTAGGACAAGTACAAGGGACGTTTTCTCTACATACTTGATCGGCATGGTGACAGACTCACCCGCCGCAATTTTCTAGGCCAGTTGAATCTCCTGGAGGGCGCTTTGGGCTTCGGCTCGTGCATCCTGCATGGTCTGGCGAGCCTTCGCCAATTCGGACTCCTGCGCCTTAAAATCGTGATCCAGGGACTCACATTTCTCTATCACGCCCTGGAGCTATTGCTGCGCCTCGCCAACCTGGGCCTCGTGCTTCTCGCGCAAAGCGCGTTCCTTGGCCGCTTCATCCTCGGCCTCGGCTAGCGCCTTCTTAAGGGTTGCCACCTCGGTTGTGGCCCCTAATAAAGTTTATGACACTCTCAGTCCGGTCGGACTATTCATTTTTTTGAAATGTACCCACGGGTTACTGCATACCTTGGCTATCCTCCAACTGCTTTTTCACGCAGCCAAGCTCCTCCTCGGCCCGCTCCAATTTCTGCTTTAGTCCGGAAACCTCCGCAGCATGAGCAGTGGCAGCCTGTAGCGATACCTGCTTATTCACATAAACAACTCAAGTTAGACTCCTGCGATTTTTTGATCCTCTGTTAGGCTTTTTTTCCGAACACCAAATAGAGTATCAGGGGCGTCACCCCGATGATCTCCGAAACCTTCCCCCGGCCTGGGAAGGCCTTTTTGGACAACACCTCGTCATCACCCCTGGGTGAGACGGAATGTGCAGGTGGCGGAGATATGCTAGCCATCTCCTCTGTGTCCAACGAATCCTCTGCCGAGGATCGCGGGGAGTCACCGCGCGCCAGACTGGAATGACAAAAGTTTACTATATGTCAACATTACAAACCAGGAAGGTCAGACTTTTGCGAATTCTGGTACTTACGAAGCAGCCCGAGGCTTGGTCCGGCGAGGTCGTTCCGGACTGCTGTCGACGTCCCACGCGGAGTTACCCGCGAGGGAGCCCTTAGCCCTTTTAGGCTCTTCCGCCTCCGGGCTTGTGGGGGCCGCTCTCTTCTTCCTCCCCGCTTCAGGTGGGGAGTCATTTTCTTCTTTCTCTTCATTGCTGTCATCGACGGACGAAGAAGAAGTCTCGCTTTCGGATGTCTCGTCTGAAGTGCTTCTCCGGCAAAGGCCCTTTTTGGTCCCTTGGGCCGCCTTTTTAGCCGTCTTCTCCGGCACCTCGTAGGGTGCAGGGAACAACATCTTCTCCAATAGTGGAAATTCTTGGTCCTCGGGCAGCGGAGCCGGACAGCTGATCTCCTCGGCCAACTTAATCCAGGCCTGAAAATAGGGGGAGGAAGCTTAAATTTCCTCTCAAAATATGCTAGTAGGAGATGCTCCTTGAAAACATTAAAGGAACTGACCGGGTTGGGCTGGCGCTTTAAACTAAGCCCGCGGTCTTCGGTCGTAGGCGGTGGCGTCTCGCCGACCTTGAAGAGCACCTTCCAGATTTCTTCGTGCGTCGTGCCGAGGAACTCCAGTAGCGTCTGGTGCTTGGCCGGCTCGAATTCTCACAAATTATAAGATCGGCGTTGGCACGGAAGGACCCGACGAACAAGCATGACCTGGACCACATTGACGAGCTTGATTTTCCTTTCTATCACGTTCTGGATGCACGTCTGGAGCCCAGTCAGCTCGTCCGAGGGACCCTAGGTTAGGCCCCTCTCTTGCCAAGAGGTGAGCCGCATCGGGATTCCGGATCGGAATTCGGGGGCCGCCAACCAGTCAGCATCACGCGGCTCGGTGATGTAGAACCACCCCGATTGCCACCCTTCACCGTCTCCGCAAACGAATCTTCGGGCCAGGTGACATTGGGCATCTTGCCCACCATAGCGCCTCCGCATTCTGCTTGCTGGCCGCGCACAACTTTTGGCCTCACGTTGAAGGTCTTCAGCCACAGGCCGAAGTGAGGCGGGATGCGGAGAAATGCCTCACAGACGACGATAAATGCTGAAATGTTGAGGATGAAGTTCGGGGCTAGGTCATGAAAATCCAGCGCATAGTAAAACATCAACCCGCGGACGAATGGGTGAAGAGGGAACCCAAGCCCGGGGATGAAATGTGTAAGGAACACAACCCTCTCATGGGGCTCGGGAGTGGGGACGATCTGTCCCTTGGCCGAGAGTCGATGAGCGATCTCTTTGGCCAGATATCCGGCTTCCCGGAGCTCCTTGATGTCCTTCTTCTTGACGGAAGAAGCCATCCACTTACCTCCAGCTCCGGATTCGGACATCTTTGGAGTGTTTTCTCGAACAAGAGAGAAGCTAAGGCTTGGGCGCTAGAGCTCAGGAACGGAAGGGCTGAGGAAGAGAAAGGGCATGGGTGGAAGAAGGGAGTCCTCACCCCCTTATAGAGGCCGTGAATGTCAAACGCCTCCCTGCTCGCCTTAAACTCGCCTATTCCCAAAGGCCGTGTAAACGGCACGGTTGGGTTACCCATGCCCGCATTGATGAGAATCCCGCAATAAGAGGACACGATCTCTGCTTCGACAAGACGTGCCAGTAGCAACCACGTTTTGAAACGTGGGATGGCAGAAGAAAAACGGTTCGAATTTGTGACCGGACGGGCGTGATGTCACGTTATAGGAAGCTGTCAGCGGATGGAATTCGTGTAAAATATATATGTTCTCTGTACGGTTGTGCATGGTGTTTAACAGGTCCGGATACAATCATCGCGTCCGAAGACTATCTTGGAGTTCGGAAGAAGGGGAACCCACCTTGCAATGCCAAAGACAATATGCGCGCCGGACTCCTCGTCGTTGAAGCCAGGTTCAGGGGCTACTGTGGGAGTCCTGGACTAAGGGGTCCTCGGGCGTCCGACCTATTATCCATGGGCCGGACTGATGGGCTGTGAAGATATGAAGGCCGAAGACAATACCCGTGTCCAGACTGGACTCTACTTGGCATGGAAGGCAAGCTAGGCGACGGACTATGAAGATTCCCTCCTATGTAACCCTAGATCTCTCCGGTGTCTATATAAACCAGAGAGCATAGTCCGGATAGGACAGATACATTACCATATACTCATAGGCTAGACTTCTAGGGTTTAGCCATTATGATCTCGTGGTAGATCAACTCTTGTAACACTCATATTCATCAAGATCAATCAAGCAGGAAGTAGGGTATTACCTCCATAGAGAGGGCCCGAACCTGGGTAAACATTGTGTCCCCCGTCTCCTGTTACCATCGATCCTAGATGCACAGTTCGGGACCCCCTACCCGAGATCCGTCGGTTTTGACACCGACAACGAGCCTTTTGCACTGGCTGAACCTCCTTCCTCGGCTCGAACTTGCACTTGTGATCGTTATTTGTAGGCTTGTTGTCATGTATAAGCTTGTGCTCTCTTTCAGCAATGAGGGCCTTGTTTACCAGAGTTTGGAAATCGGGGAAATCAAACATACTGAGGGCGCATCAGAGATGCTGGTTTAATCCCCTAAGAAACCTGTCAATCTTTCTTTCTCCAGAGGCCACATCATAAAGGGAGTAACGGACCAAATGATTGAACTTATGCAAATATTCACTCACAGACTGAATTCCTTGGAGGAGCGCGAGGAATTCACGCTGCTTGACCTTCATAATTCCAGCAGGAATATGGTATTTACGGAACTGATCCTTGAATTTTGTCCAGGTGATTTCTTCATCAGCAGGCCACATGGCTTTTGCATTTTCCCACCATATGGCGGCAGCGCCTTCAAGATAATGAGTTGCAAACGGGACTTTATCATCCTCTTCAGTACGAGCAATCTCAAGCTTATTCTGAATAGTTCGTAACCAGTCGTCTGCGTCCAAGGGTTCAATAACCTGACTGAAACTGGGAGGCTTGGTTCTTTGAAAATCTGACAGTTTGGAGTGATGACGTTCTGATTTCCATTCTACCCAACCATAGCTTGCACACTCCTTAATATTTCAATCAGATCATTATTCCTCCTTTCCTCAAACATGCGTAGAATTTGCTCGGTGGTGGGCGGATTTGGCGGTGGAGGCGGTGGTGGAACGTACAGCTCGGGGGAGTGTCCTGCCTATCGTGCGGAACGACGAACAGGGACATCCTCACAAGCGTCGCTACTGCTACCTCCCCGCGTCATCCTATTGTTTGTTTTTTCCAAGACAACGCAACCGAGATGAGCAACATCCAAATATAGTGGGGAAAAGCAAGCGACAAAACCCGAAAGAAAGTGAAAAAAAGAAGGAAACACGTCGAATAAAAGAAAGTTCCAACATAATTATACATAGACTTGTACATAAAAGATAAATGACATAATAAGTTCGACTACTCTCATACATAGAACAGAACATCATGACTCGTACGACTACATCCGTACATCAACATGACAACTGCGGATACTCGAGCACTCTAATGCTCTGCTGGTGCTGCGGGGTCCTCTCCTGAAGCGGACTCGGATCCTGAACTGATGACGTGAACCGAGACCTCTGGGTTAAAGGTACCACGACGACGCTGCCTCGAGGGCTCTCCCTTTGGAGCAGGTGTAGGATGGGGCTGAAGCATCGGGGCTATGGGGGTAGTGGGAAGGGAAACCCACTCAGCAGGAGCACTGAGAGGATTCACGGTCGAGGTGCCCGAGCTACTCGGAGGAGTAACCGGTGAAATAGGTGAGCTAGAACTGGATGGAATATAAGGAGTAAATCCCGTGGATGATGGAGTAGTGAAGGCTCTAGTATGGCTAAAGCAGTGCAAGCACGAGTCAGCTCTCGGGCGAGCTCGTGAATCATAAGGTAGCTAGCAGTGATATAACGAGAAAGGTGGGTAGCAGTACTATCAGACTCCGGATCAATGATAGGAAAATGGACAAGACCATTGTCGTGCAAGGATATGTAGTAGTGGAAACCTGGATGGTTCTGCATTCGGACCTTTTTATAGCACAGCTCGACGAGGACCTCAAATGCAGCAAACGGGACAGCTTGAGAAGCGGTAGAAGCGAAACCGCTCCTGGAGGTACGAATGTAAGTGTTGGAAGATGAACTAGTGCGCAGAGTAACCACTACGTGATACTCATACACTGAGTCTGCTAGACGCTCCCGGTACACACGATAGACTGGGTCGTCACCGAGAGGGTATAGCCGACACCGCACGTTACGAAGGAGATGTGGCGACGTGTACGGCATCAGCTGCAACTGGCACGGATACGGCACCGGAGCCATCTACTCTCACATCCATTAGTAGGTTAGAATAAAAATAAACGAGTGTATGCAATGCAACAACCAGCTACAAACACTATCGGCACTCAACTTTTACTCAAACTAACGTCCAGTTACACAACGGTAGTCTAGCGTGTCCTACAGTCAGCGCGGCTCTTATACCAAGCGTTGTGGCACCCCGGCTCAGAACAACCGGTTTACCTTGTATTGCCAGCCCAGAGATCATGTCTTCTGGCAACACACAACATCTTGGTACAGAATACAACCGCTTTATTGATGCTAGTGGAATATGGTTCATATTACAACGAGTTGCAAGGCCAAGCGGCACACACGGTGCGGCTGAACAATATGTACATTATTTAGTGAACATAAAGGGGCCTCGAGCACGACAACTACGCGGCAGCGGAACGACGACGAAGCGGGACTCCATAGCACAGGGACACCGATGTGGACACGATCTAGAATCGGACAACACTCAGTTCCAACGAGACTTTCCTGAAAGCTGGCATGACACGCCAGGTCAGTACATTGAATGTACTTGCAAGCTCACAACAAGCACAAACATAATGAAAAAAATATCATGATAATTAACCAATTTAATCATTAATGCAAAATCACACTAGAAATGCAGTGATCAAGATCTCATGACTCAAGTCCCTCGGACTTGCTTACCAAACGGTGATCTCCCTCGGATCACAAACGGACCAACATCTTGGTCTTTAATCGGGTTACCTCGTAACCAAACGGTGATCTTTCTCGGATCACAAACTGACAAATAACTTGGTCTCCAGCATCAAACTGGTTCCTCAACCATCCTCTTTCCAATAGTGCAAAGTTATTATCTTAGTGTGCAAAATTATTTATACGTTGACCCATGGTCTGACCTATTTTCGAGCGTGTCCGTAACCGTGGACTCGGCTATCGATAGATTAAATACACTCTGCAGAGGTAGCGCACTGTACCCACACCACGGAACCCATGGCCTCGCACTCCCATTCGGGTGGGCCAACGACATTATGACAGAACCCCTCCATTGCCATGACACTCTCCCGGCCACTCCGACTCACACCCCACTGGGCTAAGTCCTGGGTGGCCCTGTGTCTACCAGAGACACCAACGGCCACCGTCGTGGCAAAACATAAACGGTCCCAAACAGGGACAAGGTACCATAACAACAACGAGCACACAAGGTTATGTCTGATTACCGGGCCAGGGTAACGCACGCCCATAACCTTCCCTCGCTGGAGGCACCGAGCAGAGGCATGACAACAGACTGAATAAAGGCCTTTCCACAAAGGCAAATGTGGTTGCACTGGGGAAAAACTCGATTCAGTGGCACCATGACCCGATCAACGATATGTTCAAGTTGAGTTATTATCAGGTTCAACTTAAAGTAAAAATAATCGGTGTCATGACTTTCCATGCAAATGCAATCATATAACATGCATCACTTATGATTTGAACAATAACGGATCAACTATATCAAGCACTAACCATACATATCAGAAACTCATAACACTTTTTTGGTTATGTTTATTCAGCAAACTAACCATGACAATAACTTAGCATAATTCTTTTCTCACTCAGGAAAATATTAACCAAACTAACTTTTTTTCAGAAACAAATTATTTCTTCATAATCAAATATACTTCTAAAGACTTAAACTAGCTTAGTCAGCTTTAACCTTCTGTAAACAAACATATCAACACAAACAAGCATTCAACAGAATAAGTGTATATTTATTTTGGTGATTTAAATGCATGAACTAAATTATTTATTCAAATTGAAAAATCACAAATATTGCAATGGCACCATGAAAATGTTGTTGTGGCTTGCCTTAGTGCAGGTGAGGTTCACACTCCTCCTGGTGATCCTCAAGACAAGCTTCACCTTTTGAAAACAATTTAAAACATCAAAAGAAAACATCAGGAAAAACTTTGAAATTCACTAGAAAATCTAGACAGCAGAGAAAAATCTCATTTTTGGTGTGCTGCTAGATATTTTCATAAAGAACACAATGCAAAAAGAATCAATTCATTCGGACTTATGGTTAAGAAGTTGTGGCTGTTTGAAGCTCTCTGTTTAAATTTGAATTTGATTTAAATAAAAACAGATCGGGGGTGGGGGTGTGGGTGACGTCGAAGACGTAAACCCGCGGGGCGCCTCCACTGATACCGCTTTGGGTGCGGCCGGAGTGGCTGACAGCGGGCCCCGTTAATCAGGTGAGAGGGAGGGGAGAAGGAAACAGAGCACGGCGAGGCTCCGCTGGAGCACACGCCGGTGAGGAAGGCAGCTTGGCCGGAGCTAGAGGGATAGATCAAGAGAGAAGACTGAGGCGCACCTGCCCGTACCCGTAGATTAGCTAGGGGTTGTCGGACGGCGTCGGAACGGACCTCTCCAGCGGCGGCAGAGAGCGGAGGTCACCGGAGTTGGGGATGATGGTGACCAGAGGCTACACCAGTTTCTCCAACCGGGTCGGACGGCACCACTGAAGCATGGCAGAGGATCTGGAAGAGTGGCCCGAGCCTGGGAGGGGTTGGAGCGGTGGAGACAAATCGAGGGGATCGCCGATGAGCTCGAGCTCGGGGACGGCGGCGCGAGGCCTGCCCGGTCGGGCTATAGCTTCCTCTGCTCTTGTGGAGTGTGTGAGGTGGGTTTGTGATGCTCGAGAGGGCTGGGGAGGGCTGCATTTATAGGCGAGCGAGAGGAGGGGATCGGGCTCCACCAGACGACACCTGGACATGGCGCCCGACGACGAACGGCGTTAGTGAGCGCGAGGGAAGGCGACGCAGCTCACGCGGGCACTGTGGGTGGGTGGCGACGAGCACATGATCGAGGGGGTGGCGACGAACAGAGTGCGCGGCGCACTGTTCTGTTGGCCGGACCGCGCCCGTGCTTGCTGCGGCGAGCTCCGTCATCGGCGAGCGGCAGGAGGGAGTTAAGGGAGTAGAGACGATGATGGTGGCGAGTTTTGGCGGGATGCGGCAGCCTGGGAAGCGAGCATGCGACGCACAGAGCGCTTGGCGGCACCCAGAGTGCATCGGCTAGCAGGCTGGCACCATGCACACGCGTGGTCACCGCGTGCACTTCGGCGTAGAGTCATGGCTGGTCCCAATTTCATGTCTGGCGTGAAGTCCTTAGTGTTTAGGGTTGTGCCAATGCTTTGAGTCGAGCTCAGGTGATGTAAGTGGGAGTGTTACTTCCTGGTAATTTTCTGGACAGTAACTTTGAGAGTTAACTGTGGTCAAACTACTAAAAGTTGGGATCTGAGCTTTTGAGGTTAGCAATCATCTAGGAAGGTAGTGATGCACAAGAAAATTCAGCAGCATTGGAGCAAGTAAAATGGCAGTTGCTGTAGAAACTACCATTTTTGTCCTGAACAAAAAATATTTTTTGTATCAAAAATATTCCAAAAAGTGATGCAATATTTTTGCTCAGAAAGGTGCCCTAGGGTTCAAAGAATATTGGGGAATTTTCTCAGATTTTTGTGGCCAAGAAAAATTGGGGTTGCTTTGGAGCACAAGTGGCTGGTTAGGGTTTTAGAGGAGAAAATGAATATTTTTCATTTAAGAAAAATATTCATAATATTATTTTAAGAAAAATATCCACCTAAAGTAATGAAGGTTCTTACGTAAACTTCCTAGATTCCCTCTTCGTAGGTGCAACATTACTCCTAACATTTGTAATATCAGTTTGAAACTTGTAATATTGCCGTGTCCTATTTCCATGTTTTCAAAATCCTGTGAATCAAAGAGGTCCTGAGTTGCTGATGATGTTGTGCCTACAATCTTTCACCAATAGCCGTCGGATCTAGATCTGACGCATACAAACCAAACTTCTCCAGTTTTGCAAAAAGATGCCTGCACTTTTTACCTATTTACAAACAACTCCTTGTCTCTCACAATCAGCCTTATCTCCTCCCCACTACATCTACAAGGCCATGGAAAAATCTGGCACGATGGCCACTGCCGGCGCCGTCCACCCCCAATCTTGGTGTTCCGTGCAATGCACGGGCATCTACGCACGAGAAATTATGTCGAACACGGCTAGTTGTAAGCAGGCTAGCTCTACAGCCATGATGATAGTGACTGCAGACGGTGAGGCTGACTATGGTATGCCGAACACGGCGCCTATTGTCAGGTGTCATGTCCGGTGCAGGGTCTTGTCACTTCACTGTGAGGAGCATCACGTAATAATTTGACCAACGGGTAGTACAAAGCTACTACATTGGTAGTACTACTACTAGTACTAGCACCACCGTCTGGATTTAGTAGTACTACCACGTCCATCTGGATTTAGTATTTGACTAGAAATATCTAGTAATGCATGTAAAAAATGTACTTCTCCCTCTGTAAATAAATACATGGTGTATTGTTTTATTCCTTCCGGTAGATGGCTCAAATCTGAAGTCTCATCAATCAGACTACTATTGTACTCACCAAGCGCTTAGCTTTGTAAGCTACCCACAAAAAATTGCAATCAAAGACTACTATTGTACTCCCTCCGTACTAGTGCATTAGTCACGTTACGAAAACCAAATAGTAATCCCAAAAAATTTAGGCACAGTGCATTAACTACCCACCTCGTTCCCTGTTTTTTCCACGAGAAAAGAAATCACCCAATACGAGACGTGGGGTGCGTATGCATCCAATGACTTGAGACTACTCCCTCCGTGTAGGTGTTTAAGTCATCTTAGAGCAAGTGAAAAAGAGGAGTGGGCCCTCATGCAAGAGCCTAGCTATATGCGGATTCCTAGGCCGATATACAATAAATATGAAGAAAGAGAGAGAGAAGATGAAAAAAAGTAGTACTCTTATCTCCAGCCTTATAGCTAACCTTATTGTATGAGTGGCGGCTACAAGTGATGGCTCTATATGACATGGCAACATCATATAGCCAGCAGCTGACTATACTATTAACCATGCTCTTAGGTTGTGCACCGTGACCAAGATGAAGTGGAAAGCGAGAGAACTTAATGTCTTTTTGCTAATTAATAGGATCACACGCAATTAACTAACCACTGCATGTCATGTTTGGTAGTCTCAAGTCATTGAAAGCATGCACGGCCCACATCTCTCATTGGTTGATATGTCACGAAATAAGAAACGAGGAGGGAGTTACTGTATCGTGCCTAAGTGTTTTGGGACAGAGGGGGATGCAGCTTCATTGACTTACTGCACCTGCGTTTGGGTGAATGACATGTGGGCCCAACAGGTGGCTGGCCCACCTGTCATACAGCCAAAGGCAGGTGTAGTAGAGGGCCGAGGAGTAGATGGCCAACACACATGTGAATGCAACGCAGTCTGCAATTCTCATATAAAGGCTCCCTGCCAGTCCAATCTACAAAATCCTACGCACCTACGCACCCTAACCAAGGGAAAGAGTGATCACTCCAATCGCAAGATCAGTTGACTAGAAGCTAGACCGATGGAGGCGATGAGCGCGAGCATCAGCCGGCTGTGCCACATGGTCCATGATGCCGGCCTGCGGCCCGGCACCGAGGAACGTCTCCAGGTCGTGCTTGAGGCCGCCAGGGTGAGAGACCGCTTGGACGATAGCTTCGTCTCCTTGTTCAACAAGGTCCTCATCGGCTTCCTCGACAAGTTCACCGTCGTGAAGAAGCTCGCGGATGACCTTGATGTACGCCTCCAGCCCACACGCCCAGGCTCTAAGATGCCCACCACCCTCAACGGCCTATATGGTGACAACCTCTTCGACGCACTGGTGGCCCTGCGACTGCCCGCCGTCGCGCCGGAGAATGTCCACCTCGAGGTTGCGCTCGCCGCGCAGCGGCTGGCGCAACAAGACACCGTCGACATAATCACCCACATCTACACGCAAATTTGTCCACAAGGACTACTATGTGCCAGAGGTCGGTGGCCTTCTTGACCCGCAGGGCAACCTTGGACGGCATTGTTCAGAAGCACGTTGAGCTCGACGCCAACGCCGCTGCTCCTCACACGTCGGTTGGTGACCCGGCGCACTAGGGCGTGAGGATGTCGTTGATGGATCCGTATGTATCTTTATATTTCCGTCAAATCCATGTAGTAGTATATGGTACTACTAGTAATTATCTTACCGTTCACATCAACTTCATAATTTTCGTACGTACTCCATGCATGAACCGCGCCGGAACCAAACTTCTCATTACTCTAGGGAAAATCGTTATTTTTATCTATCGGTCGCACCATGGAGCAGAACCGAATTTTACAAGTTACAAGTTCAAAAGGAAAAGCTTGTCGTGTTCGTGTCGCACCCCCACGCGGTTGGTCCGGCACGCTGCTCAAGGGGGAATGCGTGCTGTGTTACATTTTCACTTTCATGTGGGACTACAGTTGAGCGAAGTGACTATCGGCAAACCCCCACCCCGCCCACCGCGCAATGGCTGAGAAAACAGGAGGGAGAAGAGATGGCTGTAGCACGGACTCCAAGAAAATTGGTGTCGGATGGGACTCGGGTGGGTGGCGTGTGCCATACTGCTAGACATGAATGCTAGTTATGGCCCATGCCACCCGAGCCTATATCGAGGTGCTGGTTACATAGAACAAATTTCCTAGAGTCTGTGCTCAAACCTCCTCTATCTCTCTTCTCAGCCAGCCAGCAGACGCGCGGAGCCCATCCTCTGTTTGCTCACATGCGGTCCCACATGTCAGTGAAAATGCAAGAGGACCCACTAAACCTGCACATATTTCACCTCGACGTGCTGGTGATGAAAAACAAATCCAATAAAGATCTTCGGTGGCTTATTTTGGAGTTACTCAAGAGTAGTAAGATTCTATTTACAGTTTAACCCAAGATGCACATCACGTGGCTTCAACTACCACTCCATTTTCTTGCATGACACGACCTGATGCTTGATGTCCCACGTGTCGGCAAAAGGAGGAAGAACTCGACCAAATCTTCTCCACATTTAGACCGGAGGAGTAGGAAACACGGCAAGCCCTGTGCCTACGTCATACTACGTACAAGCCCACCTCACGCAGTCACGCTATCACCATATTTCTCGGCCTCTGTGCGACACCTGGCTCTAGTTGATCTAACTAGAACTAACTATTGGTTGGCTCTATGTGATGTGGCAACTTCATACTACTACGGATGCTGGCTATACTACTACGGCACTAACACTCTAGGAAGTGAGTTGAAAACCATTTATAAATGGAGTTTATGACATCCATATGCAAATGTACCATTCATTACATACAACAAGTCATCAACACACAACGACAACGAGGATACATGTTGGATTATAGATTAGTCCCAACAAAACATTCTAGTAAATACTAAAGTTTTCACCACACAACAAATAACAAGCAATGAAATGAACTTCAGCTCAACCACTCCTGGGCGTTGGAAACGCTTGCTTTGAAGCAGAAGAGTTTGTCTCGGAAGGGCCAGCCACTGTCAATCTCGAGACAAACGCAGGACTGATCAACTAGGCTGAAGCGGCCTATTTCATGACCCATATTGTGATAGCCATGGTAGGGAAGCATAGCAATGTCCGAGGTATAGATACAGTTGCTTCTCATATATGGTAGTAACATTGTGTCAACAGCAGCTGGATCGCCTTTCACCATGATTGGATAGTTTTCTCCAAGGAAGAGCGAGTTTCCTCCAAGAGTATCAATACTAAACCAGGGAGAAGGTGTTGGCTCTAGCACAATAGTATCCATCCCGAATACCCTGCAACGGATGTTGGAATAGATCCGGAGAGTGCGACCATGGGAGACAACACCTGCTTCCTTAGTAACATCAGCGGTGCCCTGTATACAGACAAGAAGTGGTGATCCATCAGAATATGTTGCCAGGCGCCACTGAGTATATGGGTCCTCATGCTCGTGATCATCATCATCGTCATCTCCCCCTTGGTTATAAATTTTTTCAAGTATAGGTGGTGGAATGTTCACAGGACCTTGGAAACACAAGAAGGTTAATTGGTAAAGGGAAACTAGCTAGCCCGCATGCATGTGGATGAAACAATTAAATTACGGTGGAAGACAAACATACCGAAAGCATAAGGATTCCATGCAAAAACAGTGCCACGAGTGGTGGCAGCAAACACAAGACCCTCGTATTGAATTGCGTCACAGTACATATCCGTGTATAGAAATTGATTTATGAGCAATATCCATCCAGTCGAACTATGAAGGAAGGCAACAAGCTTGTTGAGGATAGCAACAACTCCATAGTCCATTAAATCGCAAGAGCGGTCGAGAACTTGACATATTGCTATCTTCCGTAGATGACAGTCACCATGATCGTAGTTGAACATATGTAGAAAACTGGTGTGCTCAACCTCTGGGCAGTCTGAGATTTTTGGAAGTGGAACCCGGTGAGGAGTGTACACATTCAGAAGTTCCCACTCGCAGTTGTACCCAATATAAACAACCCAATCTCCATTTGCGCTTACCCAAGACTTACCCTCAAGTGATGGCATCTTAACATCACACGTATCATTATCAAGCGGCACCAACTTGCACAAGGCGAGCCCTTCATCGTCCGCGCGCTAGTCAGCAGGGTCACGGTGAAGAAGATAGGCGAGATCAAACTGCTCCTGGACCCTTGGGTTCTTTGTAATGATGTTATTAGTTGAGTCGAGAATGGTCTTGAACGAACCTGCCATGCTAGCCGAGGTGATGACGTCACACAGATCAGTGAGTTCCTCCAGCACGTCATCAATCAGATCGGGGCAAGAATAGCAGGGTTGTTTCCGGACTGTTCCCTCCATGGAGAAGACGATCGAACAATGGCAAAAGGAAGGGTGAAGGAAAATGGAGGAGGGAGGAAGAGCGTGTACAGCAGTTCCAAATCGAGAGGGAAAGGCGAAAAGTTGGTGGACAGTTGCCACAGTACACGAAGAGGCGCCCCGGCCTACATAGAGGTCCATTCAGAAATTGTACAAAAGGACTCGCCGTCAGCTCACTAACATGTCAACAAAGAGGCTAGTGGGTAGCGGACGGTTGCCATAGAGGTCACACACTGACGACGAGGCCGTCCTGTCAGACCTAGCGCCCGCGTGGGTTGGCTTTCGTCCCCCACACGAGCGAAGCCAGTTCACACCCCCACACTTGTTGGTCCGCCATGCCGCTAGGCCAACTCCAGCACGCGCAGCTCCGATGGGCGCTCGCTCGGCCCCCTTTCCCTAGACGCCCCGGTGCTACCCAACCAAGGCTACGTGTTTTGTGCACCTGACAGCTGGATTTGGAGCGGATCCGGTCGGGCTTGAGCTTGCCAGGCTCTGGGAGGCCGCGCCGTGCCATGGACTGGCCAGGCACCGGGCTGGAAGGCCCTGGTAAGGCCGCAAGGCCGCATGCAGGTACTGACTCCTCCTATAGCCGCTCGGATCTACACCATCGGCGGTCCACCGGCAGATACATGAATGGCGGTCGACCAGGCTCGGTGCTGGCCCAAAAGCTCGTCGGCGCACCGTTGCCACTCATTACGTGTGACGACTGCCCAAAGAAGGTCTTGCGCTGCGTGTCTACAACGCTAGAACATCCCGGACGGGTGTTCATCAAGTGCTCAACCGATGGGGTATGTGCTACTTTAGCTTCGGTTGTGCTCTCGGATTAGACTAGTTGTGCTAACTTAAAATTTTATTGTGTAGAATGGATGCACGTTTTGGTATTGGGAAGAAGAGTACATCGATATATTGATAGAGCGCAATTTAGTAGATGTTCTAGCACTTTTAGCTAGCATAGAGGCTAGAGATGAGACTAGTGCACTTGTTGATAGAATAGAGGCTAGACATGAGACTAGATGCGAGGAAGCAACGTCTACTTCTTTACACTCGAAAAAGAAAGAAGCACACAAGATCGAGCCTCCACGGATCAACAATGAATGCATCAAGAAGGCAATAATCCAACCTACGGGAGCAGTAATGGAAGTTGGATATCTTCTAAAATGTATTCTTGTGGTTCTTGATTTCTTTGGTCTTGCTTTTCTAGTCAAATTTTGGTGATGTATTTCCATGTACCAAAAATCAATGATGAAAAAAAGATATGTGTTTGCAAAGAAAAATGTACACGGTCGGGATGCGTCGGCGCGTTGGGCGCACAGCCACCGCATCCGAGAAATGGCTCGGACACGACCCCATTGCCCTACCCAAACGGACAGAATCCGGGCAAAACGGAGGTCCATTTGGGGTCGTGCATTGGAGTTGGCCTTACAAGTGGACCGCAGTTGAGGAAACCGACTATCGGCAAACCCCAACCTCGCCCGCCGCACGATGGCTGAGTTAGAGAAATGATGAGGTTGAAGAGATAGCTGTCGCACGGACTCCGAGAAATATGGTGTTAGATGGAAGTCGTGCTGGTGGCGTGTGCTGTACTCCTGGACGTGAATGCTTGATCTGGCCCATGCCACCCTACTATATATCGAGGATTCGAGGTGCTGGTTACGTACAATGAACACATTAACATATGGCCCACCTCACACTATGGCCAAATTTCCTGGAGTCTGTGCTAGGTTAAAAAGTGTTCTTTGCGAGGGTGGGTGGCTCGCCTCAAGTTTAAAACTTGTTGTATTACGTATACGTACACATAGAGATAGTGTAGCAGTTTTGAATGTTTGAACCCAAACATCAGAATGCAATTTCTGCCGGACTCATCTGAGGACCTAGGATGGTGGGATTCGCAGCTACAGTAAAAACACCCGCCCAACGCGCGAAGCATGTGAATCTAGTACAAATAGTAGTAGTACTATTGTTGATTGGACTCATCTGATAACCTATTGCAATGCACGTGCAATTATGTATTCGGGATATTTTTTTGCCTCGTCGCACCACCCACTCAGAGAAGCGGCCCGAAAGCCATTCATATATTTAGTAAGTTTATCACAGGCATATCATTTTATTACATACAACAGGTCATCAACCCACAACGACAACGAGGATACATTATAAATACTAAAGTTTTCATCACACAACAAATAACAAGCAATGAAATGAACTTCAGCTCAACCACTCGTCGGTGTTGGAAATGCTTGCTTTGAACCATAAGTGATTCTCTGGGAAGGGACAGCTACTGTCAATCTCGAGACCAACGCAGAACTGATCATCTAGGCTGAAGCGGCCTATGTCAGGACCCATATTGGGATGGTAGGGAAGCATAGCAATGTCCGAGGTATAGATACAATTGCTTCTTATAAATGGTAGTAACGTTGTGTCAACAGCAGCTGGATTGCCTTTCCCCATCATTGGATAGTTTTGTCCAAGGAAGAGCGAGTTTCCTCCAAGAGTATCAATACTAAACCAGGGAGAAGGTGTTGGCGCTAGCACAGTAGTATCCATCTCGAATACCCCGCAATGGATGTTGGAATAGGTCCGGAGAGTGCGACCATGCGAGACAACACCTGCCTCCTTAGTAACATCAGCAGTGCCCTGTATATAGACAAGAAGAGGCGATCCATCGAAATAAGTTGCCAGGCGCCACTGAGTATATGGGTCCTGCTCGTCCTCATGCTTGTGATCATCAGCATCGTCATCTCCCCCTTGGTTATGAATTTTTTCAAGTATAGGTGGTGGAATGTTCACAGGACCTTGGAAACACAAGAAGGTTAGTTAGTAAAGGGAAACTAGCTAACCCGCATGCATGTGGATGAAACAATTATAATTACGGTGGAATACAAACATACCGAAAGCATCAGGATTCCATGCAAAAACAGTGCCACGAGTGGTGGCAGCAAACACAAGACCCTCGTATTGAATTGCATCACAGTACTCATCCGTGTACATAAATTGATTTTTGAGCAATATCCATCAAGGCGTGGAAGTAAGGACGGCAACAAGCTTGTCAAAGATAGCAACAACTTCATAGTCCATGTAATCCCAAGAGCGGTTGGGAACTCGACAAATTGCTATCTTCCGTAGAGGACAGTCACCATGATCATATTTGAACTCACGTAGAATACCGGTGTACTCAACCTCTGGGCAGTCTGAGATTTTTGGAAGTGGAACCCAGTGATGAGTGTATACATTCAGAAGTTCCCACTCGCAGTTGTACCCAATATAACCAACCCAATCTCCATTTGCGCTTGCCCAAGACTTACCCTCAAGCGATGGCATCTTAACATCACACGTATCATTATCAAGTGGCATCAACTTGCACAAGACGAGGCCTCCGTCGTCCGCTCGCCAGTCAGCAGGGTCACGACGAAGAAGATAGGGGAGATCAAACCGCTCCTGGACCCTTGGGTTCCTTGTAATGATGTTATTAGTTGAGTTGAGAATGGTCCTGAACGAACCTGCCATGCTAGCCGAGGTCATGACGTTGCACCGATCAATGAGTTCCTCCACCGCGTCATCATTCGGATCGGGGCAAGAATGTGGCACCTCGGCTCAGAGCAACCGGTTTACCTTGTATTGCCAGCCCAGAGATCATGTCTTCTGGCAACACACAACATCTTGGTGCAGAATACAACCACTTTATTGATGCTAGCGGAATATGGTTCATATTACAACGAGTTGCGAGGCCAAGCGGCGCACACGGTGCGGCTGAACAATATGTACATTATTTAGTGAACATAAAGGGGCCTCGATCATGACAACTACGCGGTAGCGGAACGATGACGAAGTGGGACTCCATAGCATATGGACACCGATGTGGACATGATCTAGACTCGGACAACACTCCGTTCCAATGAGACTTTCCTGAAAGCTGTCATGACACGCCAGGTCAGTACATTGAATGTACTTGCAAGCTCACAACAAGCATAAACATAATGACAAACAATATCATGATAATTAACCAATTTAATCATTAATGCAAAATCATACTAGAAAAGCAGTGATCAAGATCTCGTGACTCAAGTCCCTCAGACTTGCTTACCGAACGGTGATCTCTCTCGGATCACAAACGGACCAACATCTTGGTCTTTAATTGGGTTACCCCGTAACCAAACGGTGATCTTTCTTGGATCAAACTGACCAACAAGTTGGTCTCCAGCATCAAACTGGTTCCTCAACCATCCTCTTTCCAACAGTGCAAAGTTATTATCTTAGTGTGCAAAATTATTTAAACATTGACCCATGGTGTGACCTACTTTCGAGCATGTCGTAACTGTGGACTCGGCTATCGATAGATTTAATACACTCTGCAGTGGTAGCGCACTGTACCCACACCACGGAACCCATGGCCTCGCACTCCCATTTGGGTGGACCAAACGGCATTCCGATAGAACCCCTCCATTGCCATGACACTCTCCCGGCCACTCCGACTCACTCCCCACTGCGCTAAATCCTGGGTGGACCCGTGTCTACCAAAGACACCAACGGCCACCGTCGTGGCAAAACATAAACGGTCCCAAATGGGGACAAGGTACCATAACAATAACGGGCACACAAGGTTATGCCTGCTTACCAGGCTATGGTAATGGATGCCCATAACCTTCCCTCGTTGGAGGCACCGACCAGAGGCATGAACACAGACCGCATAAAGGCCTTTCCACAAAGGCAAATGTGGTTGCACTAGGGAAAAACTCGATTCAGTGGCACCATGACTCGATCAACGATATGTTCAAGTTGAGTTATTATCAGGTTTAACTTAGAGTAAAAATAATCGGTGTCATGATATGCCATGCAAATGCAATCATATAACATGCGTCACTTATCATTTGAACAATAATGGATCAACTATATCAAGCACTAACCGTACATATCAGAAACTCATAACACTTTTCTGCTTATGTTTATTCAGCAAACTAACCATGAAAATAACTTAGCATAATTCTTTTCTCACTCCAGAAAATATTAACCAAACCAATTTTTTTCATAAAAAAATTATTTCTTCATAATCAAATATACTTCTAATGACCTAAACTAACTTAGTTAGCTCTAACCTTTTGTAAACAAACATATCAACACAAACAAGCATTCAACAGAGTAAATGTATTTTTATTTTGGCGATTTAAATGCATGAACTAAATTATTTATTCAAGTTGAAAAATCACAAATATTGCAAATGGCACCATGAAAATGTTGCTGTGGCTTGCGTTAGTGCAGGTGAGGTTCACACTCCTCCTGGTGATCCTCAAGACAAGCTTCACCTTCTGAAAACAATTAAAAACATAAAAAGAAAACATCAAGAAACACTCGGAAATTCACTAAAAAATCTAGACTGCAGAGAAAATCTCATTTTTGGTGTGCTGCTAGATATTTTCATAAAGAACACAATGCAAAAAGAATCAATTCATTTGGACTTATGGTTAAAAATTTGTGGCGCTGCCGGAGTGGCTGACAGCGGGCCCCGCTAGTCAGGTGAGAGGGAGGGGGAGAAGGAAACAGAGCACGGGGAGGCTCCGCCGGAGCACACACCGGCGAGGAAGGCATCTCGGCCGGAGCTAGAGGGATAGATCGAGAGAGAAGACTGAGGCGCACCTGCTCGTACCCGTAGATTAGCTTGGGGTGGTCGGACGGCGTTGGAACGGACCTCTCCAGCAGCGGCAGAGAGCGGAGGTCGCTGGAGTTGGGGATGACGACAACTAGAGGATGCACCAGTGTCTCCAACCGGGTCGGACGACACCATTGAAGCATGGCGGAGGCTCTGGAAGAGTGGCCCGAGCCTGGGAGGGGTTGGAGTGGTGGAGACGAACCGAGGGGATCGCCGACGAGCTCGAGATCGGGGACGGCGGCCCGAGGCCTGCCCGGCCGGGCTACGGCTTCCTACGGTCTTGTGGAGTGTGTGAGGTGGGTTTGTGATGCTCGAGAGGGCTGGGGAGGGCTGCATTTATAGGCGAGCAAGAGGAGGGGATCGGGCTCCGCCGGAGGACACCTGGACACGGCGCCCGGCGACGAACAGCGTTACTGAGTGAGAGGGAAGGCGACGCCGCTCACGCAGGCACTGTGGGTGGGCGGTGACGGGCACAGGATCGAGGGGTGGCGACGAACACAGTGCGCGGCGCACAGTTCTGTTGGCTGGACCGCGCCCGTGCTCGCTGCGGCGAGCTCCTGCATCGGTGAGCGCCAGGAGGGAGTTAAGGGAGTGGATACGGTGGTGGTGGCGAGGTTTGGCAAGGTGCGACAGCCTGGGAAGCGAGCACGCGACGCACAGAGCGCTCGGTGGCACCCAGCGTCGGCTAGCAGGCTGGCACCCTGCACACACGTGGTCACCGCGTGCACTTCGGCATAGAGCCACGGCTGGTCCCAATTTTATTTCTGGCATGTAGTCCTTAGTGTTTAGGGTTGTGCCAATGCTTTGAGTCGAGCTCAGGTGCTGTAAGTTGGAGTGTTACTTCCTGGTAAGTTTCTGGACAGTAACATCGAGAGTTAACTTTTGTCAAACTACTAAGAGTTGGGAGCTGAGCTTTGGAGGTTTGCAATTATCTAGGAAGGTAGTGATGCACAAGAAAATTCAGAAGCATTGGAGCAAGTAAAATGGTAGTTGCTGTAGAAACTACCATTTCTGTCCAGAACAGAAAATATTTTCTGTAGCCAAAATATTCCAAAAAGTGATGCAATATTTTTGCTCAGAAAGGTGCCCTAGGGTCCAAAGAATATTTGGGAATTTTCTCAGATTTTTGCGGGCAAGAAAAAATGGGGTTGCTTTGGAGCACAAGTGGCTGGTTAGGGTTTTAGAGGAGAAAATGAATATTTTTCTTTTAAGAAAAATATTCATAATATTATTTTGAGGTTGACCAGAGAAGAAATGATGGCTAGAGAGAGAAATGAGTCACTTGGGTGTAAATGAAGGTGGTGCCCAAGTGTTTAAGTCCAACTGAAGTGATCCAAAACTCCAAGTTCAAACCAAAACCAAATAAAAATCAAAAAAGAAGAGAGGGCAAAAACCAGGCTGTCACAAAGAATAATGGGGTCGTTTCTGGCCTGTTCCCTCCATGGAGAAGACGATCGAACAATGGCAGAAGGAAGGGTGAAGGCAAATGGAGGAGGGAGGAAGAGCGTGCGACAGCAGTTCCAAATCAAGAGGGAAAGGCGAAGAGTCGGTGGACGGTTGCCACGGTACACGAAGAGGCGCCTCGGCCTACATAGACGTCCATTCGGAAATTGTACAAAAGGACTCGCCGTCGTCTCACTAAGATGTGGGAACGGGACCACATGTCAACAAAACATGGTGTGTAATTTCTCATGCAAAATGTGATCTGGCCGCGTTGGCCCGAGGTGCCGCAGTAGTTATCGACCTTTTATTTTTTTAATGGCGTGCCGTTCAGTTTTGAAGTACAAGTAACTGGTACTGTATGCATAGAAAATATAAACTACTCTACCAGTACTCCACCTCTAGTACTAGTAGTATAAAAAGATATATAGGCTGGAGCATCAGCGCTTTCTTGCTAAGGGCTGCCCACTTGCTTCTCACACTATCACCCTCTCTCCAGATCTAAAAAGACGACCTCTCTCTCCCTCCTCACCGGTGGTCACAGATCCGCCGGGGAAGAAAAGGACGTGCAGCGCTGATGCACTCGTCGTCAGCGAGCGAGATCACGCACTGATGACATGGCCGTCCTCTCAGACGTAGCGCCGTGCGGGATGGACTCCTTCCCCAAGCTCGCTGCCATAGTGTGTGCGGAGGACAACGACCACGAGCGAAGCCACTTCCCGCCGACCCTTAGGTATGCAACCTCTTTTCGAACCATACCCTTGTTCTATTGCCCCATCTGCCATGTCGCTGCATGTGGATCTTTTTCCACTCCACCATCTTCCCAATTTGCTATCCTCTGCTCTGCTGGTCACGCAGACAAAAACCATAACTTGCACTATTAAAGGAAACCCTACTTCATGCAGACTAATCCATGTCTGGGTTGAATAAGGAAAGGAAGGGAGACTGTACTGTCCAAGAGACTAGGCATCGAACCCGCATCTAGGTTGAGAAGGGGAAAATCAGTAGCTAAAGAGAACAAAAATGGGACGCAATCCACATATGCCTTCTGGATATTTGTTGCTCTGGGCAACCATAACCACTCTATGCGTCTGTGGAGGTAGATCGTATTGGTGCGCCCACTGTCCGAATGGGCCTCCCATGCTCTTATTGCCACTTTTTTGCTATTAGCATAACGCCAGCGGTCAAGTCAAGCAATGCTACTTCTAAAGTGATGCCACATTTAACTAATGCCGCACTCAGTCTAATGCCACCGATAAATTCAAGCAATGTCATTTAATGTCACTGGATTATTTCAGGGTTAGCTGCTGATTGTGGATGTATTAAATATTTTTCAGCTAAGGCATTTTAATGCTATTGCACAGCCAGTATACCAACGATGAATCTTGCTACTACCTTCAGATTTTTGCACTGTTAATGCTTATAGATTACATACCATACTTTCATGAGATAAGTCAATTTTTTTGTACAGTGTCAAGAGGAAAGGTCAAGAGTGGGCACCTCCTCCTCCGGCTGTTCTTGATTCGTTCGATCAAGTTTTTATGTTTGATCAATTATCAAGAGTGGGATAGCAATTTTTAGGTCCCCTCGAGTTCGAAATGATATTTACCTTGAAGGTACATGGTTTGCAATCTTTTTATACTTTCCTTAGTTAATAATGCGAGTTACCTTCAGACTTTTGTATTTGGTTTAATGCTCTTGCACAGTGTCGTGGATTAGTCACGGCAGATGTCCTAGTGTGAGGAATTAGTCGTGGAGCCATCACGATGGGTTAGCTTAAAGGGGTTAAAGCGGGACAAAGGACACAAGGAGTTTATACTGGTTCGGCCCCTTGCGGTGAAGGTAAAGGCCTAATCCAGTTGATGTGGAATTGCTAGGGTTTCGATGACCAGGGAGCGAATCCGCTTGACCTGGCTCTCGAGGTGTTGTTTCTTGTCCTTGAACCGCCGCCGGGTCGTCCCTTTATATACACAGGTTGATGCCCGGCGGTTTACAGAATCCCGGCCAGCTCATAAACGTGTCCGGCTCGGTTTCTACCCTTTCCTATCTTACAACACAAGTTACATCATATGGCGGCTTATGTTTACGGGCCCTAATCCGCTTTTGGGCCCTGGGCCTTCGTGTTAGATCTCCTCCGTAAAGCGCCATACTCGTTGTCTTCATGGGCTTCAATATGAATAACTCATTATGGGTATAACCCGGCCCCTCCTGGGCGGTTTATACTCAATAGTTATATCCCCAACATTAGGCCCCAGATTGATTTGAACCTGTTCATGTCAATCTTCAATACTTAGGAAAATTCCTCCTTCAGCACCTTCGCGTAAACCTTGTAATCCGCCATGATGTCATCTTCCAAGATTATAGTAAACCGCCATGACGTCACATGTTTTTTAAAAAACCATATATACCTCACCTTTATTAATGAGCCTCCGAAAATCGAGGCGACAGCTCTGTCATATATCCATTTTTTGGGCTCCTCGATTCTCGTGCCTGTCGCTTATCCCTTCGCCTTATAAATAGGGCCGAGGGTCCCTTTCATTTTACCCTCCGTGCCTCTTCACTTCGTCTCCTTCCTTGCGTCGACCTAGCGCTCGAGCTCAGCCGCCGCTGCCAAGTTTTGTCTTCGACCTCAACTCCGGCCGCTGCATCACCCTGAGCTTACCAGAGAATCACGGCGCCTCTCCGCTGCCCCCGTGACACCAGTAAGTCCTCTTTCCTTCCACCCTAGATCTGTCATTAGGGTTTCTGTACCCATCGGTGTTCATCAGTGTTCGTCGGTGTTCGTCATTGTTCGTCTCTGCGCAATAGTTCTTGATTTAAACTTTGATGTTTATCCTGTATAGAGATAGCCATGATCCTTCCTTTCCATTAATGCATCTCATTTAAGTACAAAATCCCATTTGGATCCTTCAACTATTCAAGTGCCAGAACATTTAAGCCTGAATATTTTCCATTTTCTGACACACGGTAGATCTAGATTTGTAATGCCAATTTGTGAAACCTGTTTTTCCATCACTTAGTTATCTCAGATCTGTACCTTCCATACTAATGTAGGCAGTTTAACTTTTAGAAAATGATAATCCGCCAGGTACCATTAGCCCTCTCTTAAACCGTCAATTCGTCATTTTGTAATCCTGCCAATGTCAGAATCCGGTTTAACATGTATATATGCCTCAACGTCTTCTCCCTCTGGCCTTGCGACGCATTATACTTGTCAGTCATGAATCTTAAACCAGCATTGATCTTTTTTTCAGCTTTTCATTGAAATGGCCAAACAATTCTAGGCTTGCAACTGGGTCCCCTCCCGGGTTCTGAAGAGCAACTAAACGTATGTGTCGCAACCGGCGCTTTAGCAAAAAAGGAAGTTATCCACTGGAGAGCCCCTGGTCCAGAAAATCCTCCTGAGCCCAAGGATGGAGAATTAATCATGTTCGTTGATCATCTGGGTCGAGGTTTTAGCCCTCCCAGATTTTTCCGTGATGTGCTTGCCAGCTTTCAACTCCACCCTCAAGATATTGGGCCTAACTCCGTGTCCAATATTTGTAATTTTCAAGTGTTTTGCAAGGCTTATCTGCAGGAAGAACCCACTGTTGAGATGTTCAGAGACTTTTTCTATTTGAACCGCCGTACTGAGTTTACAGATGGGCCCAGTACTAAACTTGGCGGGGTTTCAATCCAGAAGAGGAAAGATGTCAGTTTCCCTCACGCTAAGCATCATTGTCACCCCAAGGACTGGAATCAGACTTGGTTTTACTGCTGAGATACGTCTCCAACTGATGAGAATCATCTGTCGGGTTATCATCCTCACCGGCTTACCAATACACATCCATTTCCCCAACGACTTAGCGCCAAGGAACGAGCCAAGTATGCACCACAGCTTTCAAAGCTTCGGGCCTTCGTTCCGAACGGTTTAACAGGCATTGATTTTGTTCGTTGCTGGATCTCCTGGAGTATTCTGCCTTTAAGCCGACGCCCCAGTTTAATGTGCGAGTACACAGAGGACTTGAAAGATCCTCAACGGCATATTGACATTCAGCTAACAGAAGCTGAAATTACTAAAGCTGTCAAGAAGATACTGGATGAACCGGTGGCTGTCTGCAGCAAAATAAGGCTGAGTCCCTTCTGCGCTTCCAACAAACCACCAGCTGTAAGAATCATATAACTCTTGCTTTAATCCGATCCTTTTAAATATTCCCTCAAAAAAATTCAATCTTTGACAGGGTGATGATCCGTTCTGGAAGAAGAAACCACAGGACAAACCGGCCAAGACGCCTCGCCCCAAGACTAAGGTTACCAAAAAACCTGCCAAGAAGAAAACCGCTGAGTCCTCCGAGTTAAACGTTGATGATGATCTAGATAACCCAGAATCAGAGGTAGAACTTGATTCTCTTGGCTCCTTTTTCATACACCTCATTGACAATGACTATTATCAGGATGACGCTGATGATGTAGAGGTAATTATTCTTTCCTCCGGTTCAGATCCTCTGCCAACACAGAAAACCCGTCAAGCAAACTGGAAAGTAAGATTTTCTCACCCCCTAGCTCACTTGGACCCAAACTTTCTTTTGAAGAAGCAGCAACATGAAGCTCGCCGCACAACCCGACACAGCGGCCATGTAGTTACTTCAGCCGGTTTACCAAACACTCCAGTCCGGAATCATCGATCAGAGGTCTCATATATTTCTGATACTTCTTATCCCAAGGCGGGTTATTTCCGACAACCTCTTAATCCGTCTGATTCAAACTATCAGGGAACACCTCATTCATCATCTGGCGAGTCAACGGCTACATAACTCCCTCCCCTCAAGACTATTCTTGGGTGAGCATATTAAACTTAAGCCTTTATGCCTTATACTTGTTTATTGTACTAACCTTTATGTTTGTTCCTTTCAGTGCCAAGGGCAGACCCAGCAAAAAGGCCAAACTGAATAAACCGACTGATGATAACCCGGCCACTGAACCGGAGAAGACCCCAGAACCACTGGACTCAAATGCTGATGCTATCTTGGATGATCCGGTACCTCAAGATCAGGAAACTTTTATTGAGCAGGTGGAGACAGATCCGACGAGTCAGGGTGCTGATCCGCCAAGCCCAGCTAAAACGGCTGATAAACCGCCAAGTCCATCCAAAGCTGCCGATGATAAAACGGATGATGTTATGGTTACTGGCTTTGGCTATACACCTCCAAGCAACCCCATTGCTTTATCCAAGCACAGTGCCAAGGAGGAAATCTCTGTCGCTGACAAGGGCAAATGGAAAGCAGACCTGGAAACCTATGCCCACCTCAGCGCCCAGGATATCCATTCTGATTTTTTAAACCGTCTGTACACAAGCCGTGACTATGAAGCCGGTTTATTGAACACGATGAAGGAGCGATATGAGGTAAATACCGTTAACTCTGCATAATTTAATCGTCCTTCATATCTAGTTTATAAGATAAACACCAGTAGCCCCCAAGGGCCGGTTTATAATATCAATATGAATCGGGACTTGTAGCATAACAACACTTCAATTTTTCCTGTGTAGCCCCCAAGGGCCGGTTTATCCCTTTAGGATGAACCGGTATCTTCTTGTCATGAAACTCAAAAATTCTTGTTGAACTCCTTTATAATCGGATTCATGAAAGAAGAAATCCATAACCTTGACTTGAACCAATATGCATTAGCCCCCAAGTGCCAAGTGTATAACTTGTTATGCGCTTGGGACTTCAAATGTATGCTGTCAACTCATTAAGTGTCTCCTGCAGGCTGATCTGAGCAAAAAGGAATCTCGAATCGCCGACCTTCAAGAGAATATCAAGTCCTAGCAAGCAGAAACTTCCAAGGCTAAGGAAGAGCTGACCAGCGCTTTAACAGCCATGGAACAATTGAAGGAGAGCTTTAAAAGCGAACGGGCAGGATGGGATGCTGAGAAAGCAACTCTGCTGAAGTGGGCGGAGGACGCTGAAATAGCCCTTACTCCGGTAGCAGAAGAACTGACTGGCTTGAAGCGGCAAATCAATGCTACGACCACTGCTGTCTTCGGTAAATATCCTCTTCATAAGCTTTAAATAAGCAATATCCATGAAACTGCCGGTTTACCAATATTTTGAACATTGGAGGTAGACGCGTTACTCATCTTGGCTCAGACATGCGCACAAAACTGAAAGCTGCTTATACTGTGACACCCAAGTTTTTATTTGGATTTTTCAAATGATTTTATTTGACTTGAGGGGAGTGATTTAAATTTTTCTTCAAGAGAACTCTCACTCTCAAATATTTTTCTCTTTATGGCACAAGTTTATTTGGACCCACCCAAGATCTATCTTTGGTCTTGGAGGTTCTTGCTTTTCATTTGGACTCAAGACAAAATGTTTTTCATTTGGGGAAAATAACTTTTGAAAATCTTTTTGGAAATGCACTATGTCTTTTGGAAAACTCCTTTACCACTTTCAACTTTTCTCTCTTACCTTGGCCTTAGTGCAAATGCTCTCTCCTAACTCCTCCCTCACCTTTGGATCATGAATTGCATCAAATCCAGCAAGTTGAACCTCCCCATGTGATTTTTCCATTTAAATTGTATTAAAATAAATTTCTGCCTTCTTTTCTAGCACTTGGAGATTTACAAAGGAACTCCACTTTCTGTCTTGATTTTTGCCACCAAACCTTTTTCCCCTCCTAGTCCTTTGAGCCCTCAACCTAGAACCATGAAGATCCACTGGTCTTCAGTTCAAAATTTTCAAACTAATTCAGCTGCAAGTTTGGACCAGATTTGTCAAATTTGGTGAAATTCATTCAAAACCTTCTCCAAAAATTCCAAGTAAAATCAGGCAGCCTCTGGGTGCATTGAGTGGTCACCTCACCAAGTTACAGCTCCAGAAAAACTTATCTCATTGCAAAATCTTTCTGTCAAACACCTGCAATGCACTGTCTATGTCAAGTTCAGAAAGTTCAGAGAACACTGCAGTGGCCTACTGTCATTTTCTTCAGAGGAGGACGTCGATCTCGCCAGTGCCACCGCGTCTCCTTGCTCCTCGTCCCCTCCCCCTTGTTCCTGCACCGCACGAACGCCTGGCGCCTTGCGGGCGTCGGCGACGAGCAGCAGAAGGTGCGCCGCCCCATGACCGACGCCGGCGGCGGCTTTGCGGACGCCAGCAGGAGACACGGCGCCGACGACGCCACCCAGCGCCGCCCAAACCACCGGAGCCCGCCGCGTGGCCTTCCACTCCCCCGAATGCGCTGCCGCTCTCGTCGTGAACCGCAGGGCGCGGAGCGCGCTCTCTGCCGCCGTTGAGCACGTGCGGTCACCTCACCGTGGACCGACGCCATTACGCCAAGACTGACCCCGTTTAGCTGTGCAACAACTCCAGTAACCTCCACTGTTGCTGCCTGGCCGCTCAAACCACCTGCCAATCCACTGCTCCGCCGTAATCGCTCGCCGGAGATTCTCCGTTCACGGCCACGCCGTTGATCTGCCTATAAATAGAGGCCCCGAGCTTCAACTCGAGCACCCACCATCCCTACACTCCCCCTAGAGCACGCCTAGCCACTCGAGGAACCCCGAGGAGGTCTCCTTCCTCGACTCCGGCCGCCGCGACCCGCCACGGGATCCAGCTCGATTCGCCCCCGTGTGTGCTCCTCCGCCTCCATTTTCTTGCCAGTAGCTTCACCTTGCATCCCTCGTTCTGACCCGCGCCTCAATTTGTAGCTTGCAGCCCTCCACCCGAGTTCCCCATCCTCACCCGAGCCGCCGTCCGCCGGAGATAGTGTCGCCGTCGACGTGGTGCTCCCCGTTGGACGAGTCCACCACCCACCGACGCGGAAGAAGACGCTGAAGCTCTTGGTACCCTCCGTTTCTCCTAACTCGCCGTGGTTCGAAGCCGGGGTCCACCGCAGTCTTCGGGCGCCGGCGAGCTTTTTAAACCTAACAGGTGGACCCCGCCTGTCAGCCTCTATTCTATTCTCCTTCGAACCGTTTTCTGTTGGCGCCTTCGGGCAAATACGTTTTATCCTTTGCGCTTGCGCATTCCCAACCGAAGCGTTTTCTGTTTTCTCAGTTAAAACCCTGGAACTTTTCTGTTTCATTACAGATAAGTCCCTGGACAGAAACCTTTATAACTTTTTAATAAAAAGGTATTTTTGAGTGATTCTTTTTCTGACAATCTTCAAATTTTGTCTAGTTTTTTATGGGATTTATTTGAAAAATATTTGGAAAAGTTTCTGTGCATGTGTTGGTTTTCACGTTAGTACCCGTTTCGTGATTGCCGTAGGTTCCGGGAGAGGTGACGGAGCCGCGAACTTCGCCGAGCTAGACTCCGACTTCTCCGAACCAGGCAAGCATGTTTCGAACATTTGATATGACAGGTGTTTTGCATGTTTGCGTGAAAGTTTGTGCGTGGCATATGAGTGTCGGTAAATACCTCGTTGCTTGTAAGGCAACTACCCGGTTGTTCCAAAGTCGTGATGATCTCTGATGAGAGATGGCCTAATCATGTGGTGACATGAAGGGCAGCAAGGTGGTACTGTTGTAGCATACCAGCCTTGCGTCATCCGACTTTCTCCGACGTTAACGTGGTTGGAGCCACGTTATCGTTCTTTTCCGCATGTTCCAAAGTTGCGATGATCTCTGATGAGAGATGGCCTAATGCATGTGCATGAAGGGCAGCAAGGTGGTACTGTTGTAGCATACCAGCCTTGCGTCATCCGACTTTCTCCGACGTTAACATGGTTGGAGCCGTGTTACCGTTCTTTCCCCCTTCCGTGCTACCACATGTCTCATTGCCAGGATGCGGTTTAGTAAGTTGGTAACCTCTTTCCGTGTACACACCAAACAGAGAGGCCGGGATGATGGTACCTTGGCCCAGGATTAAAGCCAGTCATCCGGTCAGGGGGCATGGGTGTTTCCGGTTGGGACCGAGAGGGGGGCACCCCCTTAAAGCGCGCGTATAGAAATTTGATCCCATGCTACGCGAGGTTGTAGCCTCCCCGTCTCAAGGTTTTTCTTGAACGTTGCCGAGGGTGATCCCTGGTTTCGGATGGTTGAATTGGGTGTGTACTGGTTAGACGTGTTTCTTCCAAAACACCGTAGACGGAACTAGTCCCCGTGACTACTGAAATCCGTTGGCTGTGGTTAAGTACAAACTCTGCAGAGTCAATTCTTTCCAAATCATCGTATCCATGATCAAGTAGTGTAAACATTATATCCATATCTATCCGTGTGAAAAACTTGTCCCCGGTGAACAAGCTCAAGTGGTAAATCCAGTTTTATTGTTATTCCTGTGGATGGACTAACTTTATATTTGTCGCATGCTTGTGATAATTTATGTTCCCGAACGATTGTATTATTGAGCTGTGATATAAGCCCTTTATGTGACGTCGCGCAGACGTCCGACTGTGGCGTGTACTTGTTTCTTACTTTAAATATAAGCCCTTTATGTGATGTCGCTCAGACGTCCGACTGTGGCATGCACTGTCTTTATTTTCTGTTGTAAGCCCTTTATGTGGTGTCGCCCCGACGCCCGACTGTGGCATTATTATTCTGCATTTTCCGCTCGAGGAGTCTTTCAGACACTCGTTTGGCACCCGCATTATTATTCCGCATTTTCCGCTCGAGGAGTCTTTCAGACACTCGTTTGGCACCTGTATTATTATTCCGCATTTTCCGCTCGAGGAGTCTTTCAGACACTCGTTTGGCACCAGTATTACTATTCTGCAGTTTCCGCTCGAGGCGTCATTCAGACCCTCGCTTGGCACCCAGTATTTATTATCTCTATGTCTGATCGCACTGGTTAACTTGTTCATGTGCTTCATGTTTACATTTGTTATATCTTATGTCCGAACTGTCTTGCGAGTACTTTCATAGTACTCACCTGGCTTGTTGATTTGGCCAGATGTTGACGAAGGCGATCTCTTGGATGAAGAGTTTGATAGCGCGTCCGATGCCTAGAGGAGTCCCAGTCAGTCCTGCGCGATCCCGGATATTGGTCACTTGTATTGTATACGCTTCCGCCACCCGCAATAAGTCTTCTCGAGCCTCACTCCGACGCTCGAAGAGTTGTAGTCTTCTGGAATCATATCACTCGCTTCGCGGTGATATTTCCACCACCGTTATTATCGTGAGTTAGTAGTTTGCCACCCTATCCGCCGTCTTGTTTTAGCGGCGTGCATGTAATAAATTGTTGGGCAGTCTCTGCTCAACCTTGTATTATATTTAGTACTCCTGGTATTTTCTTCTGTGACCAAGATATTGTCTACCAGTGAGAAGGAATTCTTCCTCGCTGGTCCGTAAAAGGGATTGGTCTCTCAATAATTATTTTATTGAAAAACCGGTCGTGACAAGCTTGGTATCAGAGCCAGGCTGACTGTAGGAAGCCACTAGGTGCGATCGCTAATCGGTTATTAGCGTCTTTTGTGCTTTTTCAGCATTTTGCAATTGTAGCTATTTTCTGTTGGTCATCATAAATTTATGACATGACTACTCAGAATTTTTGCCTACTTTTGTAGATGGCTGGCAGCAGCTGTGAGAATCGAGTGTTCACCAACGTGCCCGAGGGGTTTGTCAAGCTCCTCGTCTCCATCACCAAGCTCGCGATCGGGCCAGCAGCTCGCCCGGAGTTCACACTCTATCAGCACAAGCTCAGTGACGACGTGTCTATGCACCAAGCTGTGGTGCAGTTCAAGGGAGGACGTTCTGCTGCTCGCCACTTCCGTTTTGTGGGAAGGGCCATGCCTACGGAGAGGCATGCCATGCAGATGGCTGCCCGTGAGGCGATAGCTCGCCTTCGGGACATCCTTCCTACGATGAAGACTCGTCGCTACCGCTACCTCCCATGCCATGTGCCCTACACCAGCCACTATGCGTTCGCCTGCCATCGGGGAGAACGAGATGAAGCCATCGAGATGGTTGTGGAGTATCTCAAGGCTCTGGAGGAGTCTTTCGACAACCTCGTAGATGATCTTGTGGCTGCCCGCATGGACTTAGTCCGGGGCGGTCCTGCCAGCAGGAAGGAGCTTCTCCACACGGCGCCGCCTCTGACATTCGTCTCGTCTTCAGCCTCGTATGCACCGGCCGTTTTGGCCACTGCTCGCCGTCTGCCTACCACTGAGGAGTTCGACCGAGTCATCGCTCCTACTCCAGTCAGAGCCGCACCGCCTGCCGCACGCGCTCTACCACCAGTCGCCCCCGCACCATCACCGCAGCGCAGCGTCACGCGCCAGGAGCCAGCTAGAGAGGAGGTGGAGGTTGACTCTCCTGGACCGCTGAGCCTTGCCATCGGCAAGGGGAAGGAGATCTTCACCATCTCCGACTGAGAGCACCGAGTAGCCGCGTGTTATGTCTGCCTGTATGATGTGCTGTTTTATCTGTACGCTAGTTTGTATTGGTGTGTTTGCTGCCTTCCGGAGTAGTACGCTAGTTTTAATAACATGTCAGGATTGTGTACGCGCATCCTGAGTGCTGTATCATGTGTTTGCTTTTCGCATGTAAGTTTTATGTTAAGCACTTCTTCTCCATGAAAAATCATTTGTGTTTCTTTGAAAACCTTGAAGCCTTTTGAATTATTGCCTTTGCGAGATTTTCTTGTGCTACACAATTTTTTCTCATGGGTTTTGCAAGTAATACCCCAGACTGGAAAAATGTCTCGCCCGTGGACTCGCTCCATGCCCAATCAGCCAGAAGAGGTTTACGGGACACAGACCAGCAACAATTTCACTCAGGGTCAGTCCAGCCAACAGGACAGCGAAGCAGCACTGTCTCAAGTATGCCGTCTCTTCGAGCAAAGCCAGCAACAGCACCAAGAGATGATGAACCATGTCATCAATATGGGAAACCACCGTGAACCCTATCAACCACATTCCAAGTTATCCGAGTTATAGAAGACTCGCCCCTCAACTTTTGCTCACACCGATAGGCCGCTGGAAGCCGATGATTGGCTTCGTGAGATTGAAAGGAAACTGATTATTGCTTAGTGCTCAGATCATGAGAAGGTGCTTTATGCACCACACTATCTTACTGGAGCAGCCGCAGCATGGTGGGAAAACTTCCTACACATGCATCCCAGGGAACACAACATCACCTGGGAAGAGTTCAAGGAAGGCTTCCGTGGGGCACACATCCCCAGGAGCATCCTAAAGATCAAGAAGAGAGAGTTTGATGACCTGAAGCAAAGAGGCATGTCAGTGACATAGTACAATGGTCAGTTCACCCAGTTGTCTTGTTATGCCTACGACGAGCACATGACAGAAAACAAGAAGATGGAAAAATTCCTGGACGGCCTGGCACCAGCACTGAGATGCCAACTGATTGTGCACACCTTTCCGGATTTTAAGACGCTGGTGGACAAGGCCATCACCTTGGAGAATGAGCGCCGTAGTCTGGAAGATATCCGCAAGCGGAAGAGGGACAAGACGACCCTTGCCCGCAGCAACCGAGGCAAGACTGAGGTCCTAAGGACAGACGCAAGGAGATCCACAACTACCGAGCCAAGGCCCGTCGGGCAGTTTCATGCCAGGGACAAGGAGTTCACATACCGTCCAGGGGTCACCTGCTATGCTTGTGGTCAGCAAGGGCATTATGCTAAACAGTGCCCGAAGCCAAGAGACTCGGCACCCAAGCCGAACAATGGTGGAAACAATCCCGCCCCCAAGCGCAACAACTTCAACCCCAGCAACAACCACAGGAAGGGTCACCTGAACCATGTGACCAGGGAAGAAGCGCAGAATGCCCCAGACATCGTGCTCGGTACGTTCCCTGTCAACACAGTACCTGCCATGGTTTTGTTTGATTCTGGAGCTTCCCATTCGTTCGTTTCGAAGAGTTTTGTTTCGCAACATGGTTTTCCGATACTTCCCTTGGAAAAATCTATGATCATCAAGTCCCCCGCAAATAAGCAAATCGCTCAGGGTTACTGCCAAGGAGTGGTCATTGAGTTCGAAAGGCTACAATTCCACGCGAATCTCATCGTGTTGGAAAGTAAAGGACTGGATGTCATTTTAGGGATGGACTGGTTGACCACCAACAAAGGATTCATTGACTGCTTCAATCGGACAGTGATTCTCACTCACCATCACGGCAAGACTATAAGAGTTTCCGCTCAAGAAAGGCCACGATCACAGAAACCAAAACTGAACAAAATGGACATTGCAGAACTGAGAAAAGTTCCAGTGGTATGCGAGTTTCCTGATGTGTTCCCTGAAGAACTACCAGGCAAGCCACCAGACCGAGAGATCGAATTCAGCATTGAACTAGCACCTGGCACCGCTCCCATCTATAAGAAGCCGTATAGAATGGCACCCTCAGAATTGGTGGAGTTGAAGAAGCAGATAAAGGAATTATTGGACAAAGGGTTTATACGAGTCAGCCCCTCACCTTGGGGTTCGCCTGTGTTGTTCGCCAAGAAGAAAGATGGGACACTGAGGCTGTGTATAGACTATCGAGCCCTCAATATGGTCACCATCAAAAACAAATATCCGATGCCATGGATAAATGATTTTTTTGACCAACTCGCACAAGCTAAGGTATTTTCAAAGAATGATTTGAGATCGGGATACCATCAACTGAAGGTACGGACAGAGGATATCCCCAAGACAGCATTCACTTCCAGATATGGGTTATACGAGTTCACAGTGATGCCTTTTGGACTAACGAACGCCCCCGCATATTTCGTCCACCTCATGAACAAAGTGTTCAGGAAATTCATGGACAAATTTGTGGTGGTATTCATTGACGACATTCTGGTTTACTCGAGGACACCAGAAGAGCATGCTGAGCACCTCAGAATTGTTTTGGGAGAATTGAGGAAGCATCAGTTGTACGCCAAGTTTAGCAAATGCGAATTTTGGCTAAGTCAAGTTGGTTTCTTAGGCCATATACTGAACCAAGAAGGCGTGGCCGTAGACCCAAAAAAGGTCAAGGCCATACTGGACTGGAAGCCGCCCGCCAACGTCACAGATGTGCGGAGTTTCCTAGGAATGGCCGGATATTACAGAAGATTTATTGAAGGTTTCTCCACTGTGGCAAAACCTATAACACAGTTACTCAAGAAGGACAAGAAATTCGTATGGACGGAAGCATGTGAGCAAAGCTTCCAAGAACTCAAGAAGAAGCTGACAACCGCACCAGTCTTAACTGTGCCAGACATACACAAGAGCTTTGAAGTGTATTGTGACGCGTCCCGAAAAGGTCTTGGATGCGTGCTAATGCAGGATGGCAAAGTTGTCGCATATGCCTCCAGGCAGCTGCGAAAACAAGAGGAAAATTACCCAACACATGACTTGGAGCTAGCAGCAGTCATACATGCACTCAAGGAGTGGAGGCACTTTCTGTTGGGAAATCGCTGTGAAATATATACGGACCATAAGAGCCTCAAATATATTTTCACACAGCCAGAGCTGAATTTACGCCAACGACGCTGGTTGGAACTGGTCAAGGACTATGACGTCGGTATTCACTACCATCCAGGGAAAGCAAATGTAGTGGCCGATGCCCTTAGTCGAAACCCCAGCCCGGACAGTGACGGTCGGCAAAATTTGCGGCCTGAGTTTCAGCGAGAGTTCGCTAGGCTCAACATGATGTTAGTCTCCAAGGGCACCGTATCGAACCTGGAGATACAACCCACCCTGGTGGAACAAATCAAGATGGCTCAACGGGGACATCCCAGCATCAAAGGCATAAAGAAGAAAATGAATCTTGGTAAGACTTCAGAGTTCGTCACAGACGGTGAAGGAACATTGTGGTACCGAAACAGACTTTGCGTACCTAACATTGAGGAACTCAAGCAACAGATCTTGACGGAAAGCCACACCGCTCCATACTCGATCCATCCTGGAGGAACCAAAACGTACAAGGACATCCAGGAAAGATTTTGGTGGCACGGTATGAAAAGAGATATAGCCACATTTATTGCTTGTTGCGATTCATGTCAGCGCATCAAGGCCGAGCATCAAAAGCCAGCAGGGCTACTCCAACCAAACAGAATACCGGAGTGGAAGTGGGATGAAATAGGAATGGATTTCATCGTTGGACTACCCCGATCACAACGTGGGAATGACGCCATTTGGGTCATCACAGACCGACTAACCAAGGTTGCTCATTTCATTCCCGTGAAGACTACCTACTCCACACAAAGACTGGAAAAACTTTATCTATCTCGTATAGTTTGCATGCATGGAGTCCCAAAGACTATAATATCAGACCGAGGCACCCAATTTGTCTCCAAATTTTGGGATCACCTACAACAAGCTCTGGGCACGCAGCTAGCTTTCAGTACAGCATACCACCCTTAGACTGATGGACAAACGGAACGTGTGAACCAAATCCTAGAGGATATGCTAAGAGCCTGTGTGCTCACCTATGGATCCAGTTGGGAAGAGAGTTTGCCGTATGCCGAATTTGCTTACAACAACAGTTACCAAGCCAGCTTGCAAATGGCACCCTTTGAAGCATTGTACGGACGGAGGTGTCGTACCCCACTGAATTGGTCAGAAACAGGTGATAGCCGTATCTTCGGCCCAGACATGCTTAAAGAGGCCGAGGAGAAAGTTAAGCAGATCAGGGACAGACTCAAGACAGCACAGAGCCGACAAAAGAGCTACTATGATCAGAAGCATCGTGAGGTCAGCTTTGAACCCGGTGATTCCGTATACCTCCGAGTATCTCCTATGAGGGGCCTGCAACGGTTCAAAATAAAGGGGAAGCTAGCCCCAAGATTCATTGGACCATTTGGTGTGAAGGCACGAAGAGGCACGGTAGCCTACCAACTAGACCTACCCAAGGAGCTGTCAGACGTCCCTGACGTATTCCACGTCTCGCAGTTGAGGAAATGCGTGAGTAACCCGGAGAAACATGTACATCATGAGAACATTGATATGCAACCAGATCTCACCTACAGAGAAAGGCCAGTAAAGATTTTAGAAGAGTCTGAACGGAGGACCCGTCAGAAAACGACAAAGTTTTTCAGGGTTCAGTGGAGCAACCACACTGAGGATGAAGCTACACGGGAAAAGGAAGATTTCCTTCGAGCAGAGTATCCATATCTATTTGAGGATCAGCAGAAATCTCGAGGACGAGATTTTTCCTAAGGGGGTAGGTGTTGTGACACCCAAGTTTTTATTTGGATTTTTCAAATGATTTTATTTGACTTGAGGGGAGTGATTTAAATTTTTCTTCAAGAGAACTCTCACTCTCAAATATTTTTCTCTTTATGGCACAAGTTTATTTGGACCCACCCAAGATCTATCTTTGGTCTTGGAGGTTCTTGCTTTTCATTTGGACTCAAGACAAAATGTTTTTCATTTGGGGAAAATAACTTTTGAAAATCTTTTTGGAAATGCACTATGGCTTTTGGAAAACTCCTTTGCCACTTTCAACTTTTCTCTCTTACCTTGGCCTTAGTGCAAATGCTCTCTCCTAACTCCTCCCTCACCTTTGGATCATGAATTGCATCAAATCCAGCAAGTTGAACCTCCCCATGTGATTTTTCCATTTAAATTTTATTCAAATAAATTTCTGCCTTCTTTTCTAGCACTTGGAGATTTACAAAGGAACTCCACTTTCTGTCTTGATTTTTTCCCCCAAACCTTTTTCCCCTCCTAGTCCTTTGAGCCCTCAACCTAGAACCATGAAGATCCACTGGTCTTCAGTTCAAAATTTTCAAACTACATCTGCTGCAAGTTTGGACCAGATTTGTCAAATTTGGTGAAATTCATTCAAAACCTTCTCAAAAAATTCCAAGTAAAATCAGGCAGCCTCTGGGTGCATTGAGTGGTCACCTCACCAAGTTACAGCTCCAGAAAAACTTATCTCATTGCAAAATCTTTCTGTCGAACACCTGCAATGCACTGTTTATGTCAAGTTCAGAAAGTTCAGAGAACACTGAAGTGGCCTACTGTCGTTTTCTGCAGAGGAGGACGTCGATCTCGCCAGTGCCACCGCGTTGCCTTGCTCCTCATCCGCGCCCCCTTGTTCCTGCACCGCACGAACGCTTGGCGCCTTGCGGGCGTCGGCAACGAGCAGCAGAAGGTGCGCCGCCCCGTGACCGACGCCGGCGGCGGCTTTGCGGACGCCAGCGGGAGACACGGCGCCGACGACGCCACCCAGCGCCGCCCAAACCACCGGAGCCCGCCGCGTGGCCTTCCACTCCCCCGAATGCGCTGCCGCTCTCGTCGTGAACCGCAGGGCGCAGAGCGCGCTCTCTGCCGCCGTTGAGCCCGTGCGGTCACCTCACCGTGGACCGACGCCATTACGCCAAGACCGACCCCGTTTAGCTGTGAAACAACTCCAGTAACCTCCACTGTTGCTGCCTGGCTGCTCAAACCACCTGCCAATCCACTGCTCCGCCGTAATCGCTCGCCGGAGATTCTCCGTTCATGGCCACCCCGTCGATCTGCCTATAAATAGAGGCCCCGAGATTCAACTCGAGCACCCACCATCCCTACACTCCCCCTAGAGCACGCCTAGCCACTGGAGGAACCCCGAGGAGGTCTCCTTCCTCGACTCCGGCCGCCGCGACCCGCCACGGGATCCAGCCTGATTCGCCCCCTTGTGTGCTCCTCCGCCTCCATTCTCTTGCCAGTAGCTTCACCTTGCATCCCTCGTTCTGACCCGCGCCTCAATTTGTAGCTTGCAGCCCTCCACCGGAGTTCCCCATCCTCACCCGAGCCGCCGTCCGCCGGAGATAGTGTCGCCGTCGACGTGGTGCTCCCCGTTGGACTAGTCCACCACCCACCGACGCGGAAGAAGACGCTGAAGCTCTTGGTACCCTCCGTTTCTCCTAACTCGCCGTGGTTCGACGCCGGGGTCCACCGCAGTCTTCGGGCGCCGGCGAGCTTTTTAAACCTGACACGTGGACCCCGCCTGTCAGCCTCTACTCTATTCTCCTTCGAACCATTTTCTGTTGGCGCCTTCGGGCAAATACGTTTTCTCCTTTGCGCTTGCGCATTCCCAACCGAAGCGTTTTCTGTTTTCTCAGTTAAAACCCTGGAACTTTTCTGTTTCATTACAGATAAGTCCCTGGACAGAAACCTTTATAACTTTTTAATAAAAAGGTATTTTTGAGTGATTCTTTTTCTGACAATCTTCAAATTTTGTCTAGTTTTTTATGGGATTTATTTGAAAAATATTTGGAAAAGTTTCTGTGCATGTGTTGGTTTTCACGTTAGTACCCGTTTCGTGATTGCCGTAGGTTCCGGGAGAGGTGACGGAGCCGCGAACTTCGCCGAGCTAGACTCCGACTTCTCCGAACCAGGCAAGCATGTTTTGAACATTTGATATGACAGGTGTTTTGCATGTTTGCGTGAAAGTTTGTGCGTGGCATATGAGTGTCGGTAAATACCTAGTTGCTGGTAAGGCAACTACCCGGTTGTTCCAAAGTCGTGATGATCTCTGATGAGAGATGGCCTAATCATGTGGTGACATGAAGGGCAGCAAGGTGGTACTGTTGTAGCATACCAGCCTTGCGTCATCCGACTTTCTCCGACGTTAACGAGGTTGGAGCCACGTTATCGTTCTTTTTCCGCATGTTCCAAAGTTGCGATGATCTCTGATGAGAGATGGCCTAATCATGTGGTGACATGAAGGGCAGCAAGGTGGTACTGTTGTAGCATACCAGCCTTGCGTCATCCGACTTTTCCGACGTTAACATGGTTGGAGCCGTGTTACCGTTCTTTCCCCCTTCCGTGCTACCACATGTCTCATTGCCAGGATGCGGTTTAGTAAGTTGGTAACCTCTTTCCGTGTACACACCAAACAGAGAGGCCGGGATGATGGTACCTTGGCCCAGGATTAAAGCCAGTCATCCGGTCAGGGGGCATGGGTGTTTCCAGTTGGGACCGAGAGGGGGGGGCACCCCCTTAAAGCGCGCGTATAGAAATTTGATCCCATGCTACGCGAGGTTGTAGCCTCCCCGTCTCAAGGTTTTTCTTGAATGTTGCCGAGGGTGATCCCTGGCTTCGGATGGTTGAATTGGGTGTGTACTGGTTAGACGTGTTTCTTCCAAAACACCGTAGACGGAACTAGTCCCCGTGACTACTGAAATCCGTTGGCTGTGGTTAAGTACAAACTCTGCAGAGTCAATTCTTTCCAAATCATCGTATCCATGATCAAGTAGTGTAAACCTTATATCCATATCTATCTGTGTGAAAAACCTGCCCCCGGTGAACAAGCTCAAGTGGTAAATCCAGTTTTATTGTTATTCCTGTGGATGGACTAACTCTATATTTGTCGCATGCTTGTGATAATTTATGTTCCCGAACGATTGTATTATTGAACTGTGATATAAGCCCTTTATGTGACGTCGCGCAGACGTCCGACTGTGGCGTGTACTTGTTTCTTACTTTAAGTATAAGCCCTTTATGTGATGTCGCACAGACGTCCGGCTGTGGCATGCACTGTCTTTATTTTCTGTTGCAAGCCCTTTATGTGGTGTCGCCTCGACGCCCGACTGTGGCATTATTATTCCGCATTTTCCGCTCGAGGAGTCTTTCAGACACTCGTTTGGCACCCGCATTATTATTCCGCATTTTCCGCTCGAGGAGTCTTTCAGACACTCGTTTGGCACCTGTATTATTATTCCGCATTTTCCGCTCGAGGAGTCTTTCAGACACTCGTTTGGCACCAGTATTACTATTCTGCAGTTTCCGCTAGAGGCGTCATTCAGACCCTCGCTTGGCACCCAGTATTTATTATCTCTATGTCTGATCGCACTGGTTAACTTGTTCATGTACTTCATGTCTACATTTCTTATACCTTATGTCCGAACTGTCTTGCGAGTACTTTCATAGTACTCACTTGGCTTGTTGATTTGGCCAGATGTTGACGAAGGCGATCTCTTGGATGAAGAGTTCGATAGCGCGTCCGAAGCCTAGAGGAGTCCCAGTCAGTCCTGCGCGATCCCGGATTTTGGTCACTTGTTTTATATACGCTTCCGCCACCCGCAATAAGTCTTCTCGAGCCTCACTCCGACGCTCAATGAGCTGTAGTCTTCTGGAATCATATCACTCGCTTCGCGGTGATATTTCCACCACCGTTATTATCGTGAGTTAGTAGTTTGCCACCCTATCCGCCATCTTGTTTTAGTGGCGTGCATGTAATAAATTGTTGGGCAGACTCTGCTCAACCTTGTATTATATTTAGTACTCCTGGTATTTTTCTTCTATGACCAAGATATTGTCTACCAGTGAGAAGGAATTCTTCCTCGCTGGTCCGTAAAAGGGATTGGTCTCTCAATAATTATTTTATTGAAAAACCGGTCGTGACATATACTCTGATAGAACAATTATATACTGGCGTTCAACGGGTCATCTGCACTGCTTCACATAATAAACAGCCCCAACTTTGATCAAGGAGACGTTGGAGAGGTTATCTATGATGCCTGCCCGGTTTGAAGAGTTGAAGAAATCAGCTACAAGGGTCGGTGCTCTCACTGCGTTAACTCGGGCCAAGGCATGGATATCTGACCTTGATCCGACCGATATTGGAAACGGCTATCCAAGCCAAAAAGAGGACGGGTTTGATTTTGATAATGACGACCTCAGAGCCATAACAAGGGAAATGCGTCCACTGGCAAGCAAATTGGCTGAAGAAACTAATTTTTCACATTACCAGTCGATTTATGACGCCAACAACAAATGGGTTAACGCGCCAACTTATGATGTGCAAAATCTTATTCCGCCAATCCGTAAGCAAACCTATGCCCCTGATGTTGAACCCTCCACACTTATAAGTGATGAAGATGTATTCAGAGCTTTAACTGGGATCGATTGGTCAACCATTGACTTCCGGCAACAGGATAGTGAAGAGGGGGCCGAAGCGATGATCCGGAAGCTTCAAGCCAACCCGGCCAAGATTCATAAACCGGTCGCCGGTTTACCTTCTGCCTTGTACAAAACTTTGTTGGAAACAATTATTATTTTGGGCATCTGCTGCCTTGTAATAGGCTAGTTTAAACACTTGGTCTGCTATGCCATCGTGCATATTCACTTTGCATGATACAGTTAACCCGCCATGCTTAAGATATGCCATGTCTGCTTATAATCCTTAGCAGTTTATTCAAGCTGTTCCTGCATACAACAAGTTGAAAGTGTCCTGGTGGTTTAGCCCAGACGGGTCATAATGCCCAAACATATAGCCAGGGTTTATAACCAAGGCTGTACTTTAAATATGAAATATATCATACCTGTGATATTCAATCACATTGTTGGTTTCACATTACCAGTCGATTTATGACGCCAACAACAAATGGGTTAACGCGCCAACTTATGATGTGCAAAATCTTATTCCGCCAATCCGTAAGCAAACCTATGCCCCTGATGTTGAACCCTCCACACTTATAAGTGATGAAGATGTATTCAGAGCTTTAACTGGGATCGATTGGTCAACCATTGACTTCCGGCAACAGGATAGTGAAGAGGGGGCCGAAGCGATGATCCGGAAGCTTCAAGCCAACCCGGCCAAGATTCATAAACCGGTCGCCGGTTTACCTTCTGCCTTGTGCAAAACTTTGTTGGAAACAATTATTATTTTGGGCATCTGCTGCCTTGTAATAGGCTAGTTTAAACACTTGGTCTGCTATGCCATCGTGCATATTCACTTTGCATGATACAGTTAACCCGCCATGCTTAAGATATGCCATGTCTGCTTATAATCCTTAGCAGTTTATTCAAGCTGTTCCTGCATACAACAAGTTGAAAGTGTCCTGGTGGTTTAGCCCAGACGGGTCATAATGCCCAAACATATAGCCAGGGTTTATAACCAAGGCTGTACTTTAAATATGAAATATATCATACCTGTGATATTCAATCACATTGTTGGTTTACCAACTTATTGTAGTGAGGGTGATAACCCAAACCTTGAATATTGATAAGTCCTCCTATGCTTTGCCGGTTTATAGCAAAGCCGGATTGGCTTTAATAAACTCCGAATTATCCTTGTATCTACTGACGACTTGTAGTCAAAGCCAGACCGGGTCAATAAACGCCAGATTATAGTTGATCATGCACCGACAACTTATAGTCGAAAGCCAAGCCGGGTCAATGGACACCGGTTATCTTGTAATTTTGCACCGACAAGTTATAGCCAAAAATCATACCGGGTCAGTAAATGCCGGATTAATATAAACCTCATCAAAATAAAACGCCAAAAGAAAGACTTCAAAATAAAAACATATAAGAAACGAGGCTTTTCATGGGCTGCCAGGCCACTGAGTTAAACCATTTTACAAAGCCTTCTAAGATGGACCTCACATTAACCAATCGTCATTTTAACTATGACAAGTTCAGGGTCTGTATAAGATTGCCTTGTCAAACGTTCGACGGGTCTTACCAGGATTACCTGGGGGGAGTGACTTACTTAAAAAGGCAGGATAACCCGGGGTTTTAGGTGAATACACCTGGCTTCCAAGCCTGGCTTTTATAGCCTATTACAAGGTTATAGACTCTTTGAACTTGTAGAACCAAAAGCCCCCAAGCAATATTTTGAGCTGTGCTCAATGGGTGCCTATGTTTGAGTTGTGCTTTTGCAACACTCTCTTTGGCCCCTTTTGACTTTGGGTAACAAGCCCCCAAGTTTTTTTTATGTGGCCTATAAGCCGGATCAATGGGTAATCAAAACTCCACTTTATAAACAGAAGCCCCCATGTAACCAAATTTTTTTAAGGGAGAACGGCAAAGGCCCCGCTTTAGCAGGGATGCCGGTTTATTATATTGATCATAATATATACATTGTCAAAAATATGTACATAAGAGAAGCCTATGGCTCAGGTGTAGTAAGGCCGAAGATGAGCGATATTCCACGGCCAGTGGGTCTCCTCCTCCGATTTACGTGAGTCTTTGTGCTCTCGAATATCGATAAGGTAGTATGACCCGTTGTTCAGATTCTTGCTGACCACAAAGGGTCCTTCCCAAGGTGGGGATAACTTGTGCATATCAGTCTGACCCTGGATGAGCCGGAGCACCAGATCGCCTTCTTGAGAAGTTCTGGTTTTAACCCGGCCGCTGTGATAACGACGCACATCTTGCTGGTAAATCGCCGAACGAGCCGCTGCAATATCACACTCCTCATCTAACAGGTCAAGTGCTTCCTGACGTGCCTTCTCATTGTCAGCTTCAACATAAGCCGCCACACGAGGCGAGTCATGGCGGATGTCACTAGGGAGAACCGCCTCTGCTCCGTAAACCATGAAGAAAGGTGTGTAACCCATAGACCTGTTAGGTGTAGTATTGATACTCCATAACACAGAAGGTAACTCCTCTACCCAACAACCCGGCGTCCTCTATAAAGGAACCATATGCTGGGGCTTGATACCTCTCAGGATCTCTTGATTGGCTCGCTCCGCTTGACCGTTAGATTGGGGGTGAGCCACTGATGATACGTCAAGCCGGATGTGCTCACGTTGACAAAATTCTTTCATAGTACCCTTGGACAGATTAGTGCCATTATTAGTTATGATGCTATGTGGAAAACTAAACCGGAAAATCACCTTCTTGATGAACTGAACCGCCGTAGCTGCATCACACTTACTGACTGGCTCTGCCTCCACCCACTTAGTGAACTTATCAACCGCCACCAAAAGGTGGGTCTTCTTATCCTTGGATCTATTGAAGGCCCCAACCATATCCAGCCCCCAAACTACAAACGGCCAAGTAATTGGAATCATCCTCAATTCTTGAGCCGGTACATGAGCACGTCGTGAAATATTTTGACAGCCATCACACTTGATGACCAAGTCTTCAGCATCAGCATGAGCCGTCAGCCAATAGAAGCCGTGACGAAAGGCTTTGGCTACTAGGGACTTTGAACCGGCGTGGTGAACACAATCCCTTCGTGGATCTCACACAAAATCTCACAACCTTCTTCAGGGGATACGCAACGCTGAAACGCCCCTGTTACACTGCAATGATGTAATTCTCCATTGACAATGGTCATTGACTTGGATCGCCGGACTATCTGCCTGGCCAAAGTTTCATCCTCAGCTAACTCGCCCCGATTCATATATGCCAAGTACGGGACTGTCCCATCTGGGATAACATGAAGGGCTGCCAACAACTGAGCCTCCGGGTCAGGAATGGCCAAATCCCCTCTGTAGGTAGCTTGACCGACGGGTTATGCAAAACATCCAGGAAAACATTGGGTGGCACCGGTTTATGCTGGGAGCCCAAACGGCTTAAAGCGTCCGCCGCCTCATTCTTTTGGCGGTCCACATGGTCAACCTGATAACCTTTGAAGTGACCAACAACAATATCCACCTCTCGACGATATGCTGCCATGAGCGGGTCCTTGGAATCCCAAGTACCAGACACTTGTTGAGCCACCAGGTCCGAGTCACCAAAGCACTTAACCTGGCTTAAATTCATCTCCTTAGCTATTCGAAGACCATGGAGTAAATCCTCATATTCAGCTGCATTGTTAGTGCAAGGGAACATTAAACGGAGAACATATCAAAACTTATCACCTCGTGGGGAAGTTAACATGACTCCAGCCCCCGAGCCCTCCAGTTGCCTGGACCCATCAAAATGAATAGTCCAATAAGGGTGATCCGACTTTTCTATTGGCGCATTCAACTCTGTCCAGTCATTGATGAAATCCACAAGCGCTTGGGACTTGATTGCCGTACGAGGCATATATTTTAACCCATGAGGTCCAAGCTCAATGGCCCACTTGGAAACCCGGCCAGTTGCTTCCCTGTTTTGGATTATATCTCCCAAAGGGGCAGAACTGACCACAGTGATGGGATGACCCTGAAAATACTTTTTAAGCTTCCGGCTCGCCATGAAAACTCCATACACCAATTTCTGCCAATGTGGGTACCTTTGCTTGGACTCAATAAGCACCTCACTGATATAATAAACCGGCCGTTGAACCGGATACTCCTTTCCAGCCTCCTTGCGCTCCAGCACAATGGCCACACTGACAGCCCGGGCATTAGCAGCCACATATAACAACAGTGGCTCTTTATCGACCGGAGCAGCAAGGACAGGTGGCTCAGCTAGCTGCTTCTTCAAGTCCTCAAACGCCGCATTAGTAGCATCACTCCAGACAAAATTATCTATCTTCTTCATCATCTGATACAGAGGGATAGCTTTCTCTCCTAACTGGCTGATAAACCGGCTCAGCGCTGCAATACGACCCGCCAGACGTTGAACATCATTGATACACGCCGGTTTAGCCAGAGACGTAATAGCTTTGATCTTTTCTGGATTAGCTTCAACGCCCCTGTTAGACACCAGAAAACCCAAGAGCTTGCCTGCCGGTACACCAAAGACACACTTCGCCGGATTAAGCATCATCTTATAAACCCGGAGATTATCAAATGTTTCCTTCAAATCATCTATCAACGTCTCTTGTTTCCTGGATTTCACCACAATATCATCCACATAAGCATGAACATTGCACCCAATATGATTATGAAGACACTTCTGCACACAGCGCTGATAAGTTGCCTGGGCACTCTTGAGCCCAAAAGGCATAGACACATAACAGAAGGCTCCAAAGGGAGTTATAAAAGTTGTCTTCTTCTGTTCCTTAACTGCCGTCTTGATCTGATGATAACCAGAATAAGCATCCAGAAAAGTTAGACGCTCACAACCCGCCGCAGCATCAATAATCTGATCAATACGAGGAAGAGCAAAAGGATCGACTGGACAAGCCTTGTTTAAATCCGTGTAGTCCACACACATGCGCTAGGTGCCATTCTTCTTAAGTACCAGCACCGGGTTAGCCAACCACTCAGGATGAAATACTTCAATGATAAACCCAACCGCCAAGAGCCGGGCTACCTCCTCACCAATAGCTTTACGCCTTTTTCATTGAATCGGTGGAGAAACTGCTTGACCGGTTTAAACTTATGATCAATGTTAAGAGTGTGCTCAGCGAGTTCCCTCGGTACACCTGGCATGTCAGAAGGCTTCCATGCAAAGATGTCCCGGTTCTCACGGATGAACTCGATGAGCGCGCTTTCCTATTTCGGATCCAGATTAGCACTGATGCTAAACTGTTTGGATGAATAGCCAAGAACAAAGTCAACTAGCTTAGTCTCATCAGTGGATTTAAACTTCAAGGCCGGATCATTCTCTGTAGTTGGCTTTTTCAAAGAAGCCATATCCACCGGATCAACATTTTCCTTACAAAACTTCAACTCCTCTGTCACACAAACCGACTCAGCATAAGCTGCATCACCTTCCTCACATTCCAAAGCAATCCGACGGCTCCCATGTACCGTGATAGTCCCCTTATGACCCGGCATCTTGAGCTGCAGATAAACATAACAGGGCCTTGCCATGAACTTAGCATAAGCCGGCCGTCCAAACAGGGCATGATAAGGGCTCTTGATCTTCACCACTTCAAAAGTCAATGTATCTGATCTAGAGTCGTGATCATCTCCAAAAGCAACCTCCAGGGCTATCTTACCAACTGGATACGCCGACTTACCAGGCACCACACCATGAAAAACAGTGTTCGACGGTTTCAGGCTCTTATCTGTCAACCCCATGCGACGAAAGGTTTCTGTAGCGACCCGACCCGAAATCGGTCAAGTCTCTGTGTAGCTGTACCATCCCAAGATCATGCTGGCACACACAGTACATTGATGCAAAGATTCAAAGTTCAATCACACCTGAATTTATTACACGATTCTCATATCGAGTCTTTATTACATCATAATAAATTCGGCCGAAGGCCAACTCATGAGAAATAAACTAAATAAAGCTGCGGAAGCGTAGACGAATAGCGAGTCCATCCGACTCCATAGGGCAATCGCCAAGCGTGGATCGTAGCCTCACTCCTGATCGGAAAACTCCTTGCAACATAAGACATTGCAGCCGTTTAGGTCAGCATTTTGAATATGCCGGCAAGTCATGAAGAGAGAACAACAATAAAATTACTAATACTATATGCAATTTGGCTATGGGGCTCTAAGTTTCATTGTTTTGCGAAAAAGCCGGTTTTTCCCTACAACAAGGACTTGTTTGCAATTACTACAAAATGTTGGTAGTTATTGAGATGGTTCCGCCAACCAATGTCTCATTCCCAATTATTAAATAACCCCCTCAATTAATTTATTAAGTTCAATGTTGAGATATCTGAAATACTCCTATTCCAGAGGCTCATTTGTCCGTAACCGGGGACACGGCTAATCGATTAGGTTGTTACTCTGCAGAGGTTTGTGCACTTTACCCGCAAGAATCGTTCCCTCCTTTAAGTCTTCGCATTGCCTGGTGTTTGAAGACGGGACGAATGAAACAGGGTCTTCCGAAGAGTTCCTCTGGGCCACTGCCGGTGCCCATCCAATCCTACCGTTCTTCTACATCTCGTAGCACCGTCCGGCCATAGTCACGCCTAGGGACGACCAAGCCAGAGCCCATAATGGCTTGCGGCTGCACAGGTAAGCTTCCGGTCAATGGGGTATCCATCCGTCTCTTCGTGGGGTTTTCATCATCTTAACTCTCGCAACTCCCTTATGAATCACTCAACCAACCCCGTCTACGAGCATAGCAAAATAAACTACATCGTCCCGGGCATCAATAACAAGGGAGAAGGGTTCATCCTACCTCATGATACTACTCAAGAACATAACTTAACAAAATTCTCCTACTGCGTGCATGGTGGGGAGGTATAACTCTAATGCAATAAAATCATAGGTATTGTAAAAACATGATCAAATGACTTGCCTGGCTGACGCTCTTCGAAAGCTAGCGACTCATAATAGCAGGCTTCGCACTCCAGGAATTCTACCGAGTCAAACAATAGCACAAATAAGTATAGCACAATATAACATAACAGCAAGTTGAAGTAAAACACCTAAGCACTCAAACCAAAACCAAAGAAAAACTCGGAGAAAGCAAATCAAGGTTTTCATCATATCAAGCAACAACTAAGAAATAGTTTTACACAACTAAAATTTTTCTTAACAGAACCTAAGCATTGGTTTTGCTAACTAACAGAAGGGAAAACATCATACAAACTAGTAGCAAAAAGAATCACATCAAAAGCTAATATAGAACTCCTATTATGCCTAAAACAATCCTAGCAAGGAAAATAAAATAAAAATTTTATTCTACTGTAAATAAAGTTCATCCTCTGTAGCTACAGAAACTAATCTAAAATAAACTATAACATAATAAAAATAAAATAATTTACTAACTAGAATAGAAGGAAAACAGTAGCTAGCTAAATAAACAAGAAAAACTTGATTTCGACTAAAACTACTTGTTTATTAAATCTAAAATACCCAAACAAGTTCCTACTGCTAGGCATGGTCAAAACTAAGGAGTAGCAAAAAGAATCACTAAAAATAATAATCCTAACTCAATTTATGGCAGAAAAACTAATCTGTCTAAATCTAATATAAAACTATTTCTAATAATTTAAACATGGCTAAACATATTTTCTACAGAAACTACAACAAATTTGCAAACTACCAAAAAAAGAATCAATGAAAAATATTAAAAAAACCTAAGAGAAACAGATTTTACAAGATTGGAACTTTTCTGTTTTTAAAACAGAACGTAAATAACAGAAAAAAAACTAATGGTGGCTATTCTGCTCGGGGTGGTGCGATCTAAAACTAAACCGCGCCCGGTCGGAAATTAACAAAAACCTGCGCGGCTAATAACTAAACCGACCGATTCGATATAATCAAATAAAACGTAAACTAAACCGGAGAAAAACCGAACTACTAAAAATAAACCTAACCCTTCGCTACGATGTAATCTACGGCGTACATGCGAGATCTAACGGTGGAGGGGAGTCCGGTGGCTTACACCGGCGGTCGACGGCGAGGTGGGCTCGGGCGTTGGTAGCGGGGGTGCTCCGGTGGTCCGGGGCGGCGGCGAAGTCGTCGGGCAGGTGTGGCAGCTCGAGGGGAGGTCGGGGATGGAGTCAGTGGAGCTCGGGGGCGACTGTGGCGATCGGGGCAACGGCGGTGGCTCCCTGGTGAGCTGCAGCTCCAGCGGGCGATGGTCAAGCTTGGGGGCGACGGCTCCGGCGGCTCCTGGGCGATGAGAGGATGTCAGGGAGGTGCGAGATGAAGTGGCGGTGCGGGTGGAGGAGCTTGGAGGTCGAGGGGTGGCTCACCAGCGGCGTAAGTGGCGGCGAACTGAGGTGGCGGCGGCGAGATGCGAACGGAGAGGGCGCGAGCTGCGGTGGGTTTTGGGCTAGGGTTTTAGGGGGTTCGGGAGAGGAAGGGCGTAGGTATTTATAGGACATAAGCTTGCTCGAGGGGAAGGCTTCGGAGCGTGATCCCGGGAAGATCGCGGCGACGGGCGTGCTCCGGTTGTGCTCCGGCTTGGCAAGGCGTGGAGGAGGGGAAAGAAAGGGGTGGGGTCGGCGCGTCAGCGAGAGAGAGAGAGGGGTGGAGGCGAGCGGGCGACCGAGGGGGAGAGGGTTCGGGCGCGACGCGGGTCGAGCAGGCTGGCTAGCGTGCTGGGCTGCGGCGTCGGCGACTGGGCCTGCTGGCCTGGCGCCTGGCGTGCGGGGTTTTTCCTTTTTTTTGAATTACCACAGAGAGTGAAAACTAATTATAGATAAACCTATAATATTTTTATATAGGACATATATATCAAAATTCTCAGGGGAAATTATCCTACAACGTGGACATTTTTCCACGGGCAAAACTCAAACTAAGAAAAACATTTTTTGGAAATCCCAAATAAAATTCAAATTTTAATTCAAACTTTTTGGCAATACTTTTCTTCTGACATTTCTGGAGTGTCATGTTAGCTCCTCTCATACTTTTGATCAAGTATTTGTCAGGGATATTTGAAATAAATTTCAATGCCAAATCATGTTCAAATTCACAACAAAAACTCAACTGCCTCTGAAATTTTGAAATGCCACTCAATTTCAATCAAAATGCATAGATGCTTAGCTAATAATTGTAAAACATTCCAAATTGAAAATTTGGGATGTTACAAACCTACCCACCTTAAGATGAATCTCGCCCTCGAGATTCGGGTTGGATAGCAAATAGGTGCAGGTGGTCTCGGCGGAGGACTTCTTCTCGCTCCCAGGTGGCTTCCTCCTCGGAATGATGACTGCACAGAACCTTGCAAAACTTGATGATCTTGCTGCGGGTGACTCTGTTCGCAGTCTCGAGCATTCGGACGGGTTTCTCCTCATAAGTCAGATCACTGTCGAGCTGTATGGCCTCTAGGGGCACTTTGTCTCTCAATGGAATATCGGCCATCTCGGCATGGCATTTCTTCAGCTGAGAAACATGGAAGACATCATGAACTCCTGACAATCCTTCTGGCAATTCCAGCTTGTATGCAACTTCTCCTCTGCGTTCGAGGATTTTATAGGGGCCTATAAACCGGGGTGCTAACTTTCCTTTAACACCAAACCTCTTGATTCCACGAAGTGGGGACACACGGAGATATGCTCGGTCTCCAACTTCATACGTTATCTCCTTGGGTTTACTGTCGGCATAACTCTTCTGTCTCGACTGGGCTATCTTGAGTCTATCTCGAATCAGCTTGACCTTCTCTTCGGAGTCTCTGATAAGATCGGGACCAAAAAGTTTTCGGTCTCCAACACCATCCCATAGCAATGGTGTTCTACACCTCCTTCCGTATAGAGCTTCGAAAGGGGCCATCTTCAGATTGGTCTGATAGCTGTTGTTGTACGAGAACTCTGCGTATGGCAGATTGTCATCCCAGCTAGATCCATAGTCTAGCGCGCAAGCTCTCAACATGTCCTCCAGAATCTGATTGACTCTCTCTGTCTGTCCGTCTGTCTGCGGATGAAAAGCTGTACTGAATTCCAGCCTCGTACCCAAAGTTTCATGCAATTGATTCCAAAACTTTGAGGTAAATTGTGTTCCTCTATCTGACACGATCCTCCTCGGAACTCCATGCAGACATACGATCCTGGTCATGTATATCTTGGCTAACTTAGCGCTGGTATATGTGGTCTTCACGGGAATGAAATGAGCTACCTTGGTCAAGCGATCAACCACTACCCAGATAGAATCATAACCTGAACGGGTCCTCGGTAATCCTGTGATAAAATCCATTCCAAGTTTTTCCCATTTCCACTCGGGTATCGGCAAAGGTTGAAGTAACCCTGCCGGCTTCTGATGTTCCGCCTTTACTTGCTGACAAACATCGCATACTGCTACGTACTCGGCAATATCCTTCTTCATACCTGTCCACCAGAAACTTTCCTTCAAATCCAGATACATCTTGGTGTTGCCTAGGTGAATCGAGTACAGTGAATCATGGGCCTCCTGAAGAATTAACTTCCTGACCTCTGGGTCATTAGGCACATAGATGCGATCCTCAAACCATAAAGTTCCGTGCTCATCTTCACGAAAACCTTTTGCCTTTCCGTTACTTATCTTTTCCTTTATCTCTGCAATTCCCTTGTCTGTCTTCTGGGCTTCACGGATTCTTTCGGTCAGAGTGGACTGTATATCCAAGGTGGCGACAAATCCTCTCGGTACTATCTCCAGTCGGAGCTCTCTGAGATCGTCGGCTAATTCCTGAGGTAATCCTCCAGCTATGAGGGTGTTCACATAACTTTTACGGCTCAAGGCATCTGCTACAACATGTGCCTTCCCTGGGTGATAATGCAATCTCATGTCATAGTCTTTGATCAATTCAAGTCATCTCCTCTGCCTGAGGTTCAATTCCTTCTACGTGAAAATATACTTCAGGCTCTTATGATCCGTGTAAACATCACAACTGTTTCCGACAAGGAAATGTCTACAGGTCTCGAGTGCGTGCACTACGGCTGTTAACTCCAAATCGTGTGTGGCATAATTCATCTCGTGAGGTCGTAGCTGTCTGGAGGTATAAGCTACAACTTTTCCTTCCTGGATGAGCACTCCTCCGAATCCTTGACGAGAAGCATCACAATATACCTGGTAATCCTTGTGTATGTCCGGCAAAATTAGCACCGGGGCGGTAACCAAACCTTTCTTCAGCTCCTGAAAACTGGCTTCACAATCCTCGGTCCAAATGTACTTGGCTTCCTTCTTCAACAGCTCAGTCATGGGCTTGGCAATCTTGGAGAAATTCTCAATAAACCTCCGATAATATCCTCCGAGTCCGAGAAAACTACGGATCTCCTTGACTGAGGTGGGGGACTGCCAGTTGGTGACCGATTCGACCTTGGTGGGGTCGATTGCTATTCCTTCTCCTGACATAACATGTCCGAGGAATCTGACTTCCTTCAGCCAAAATTCACATTTGCTGAACTTGGCATATCACTGATGTTCTCGGAGTTTCTCCAGAACTAGACGCAGATGTACCTTATGCTCTTCCTCGCTCTTGGAGAAAACCAATATGTCATCGATGAACACCACAACAAACTTGTTAAGATATTCCATAAATACCTTGTTCATCATGCTCATGAAATACGCAGGGGCATTAGTTAATCCGAATGACATGACGGTATACTCATATAAACCATACCTGGTGGTGAAAGCTGTTTTGGGTATATCCTGTTCACGAATCTTCAGCTGATGATACCCTGATCGAAGATCAATCTTTGAGAATACCTTGGCTCCAACTAGTTGATCAAATAAATCGTTAATCATCGGCAGAGGGTACTTGTTCTTGATGGTCACATCATTCAATGAACGATAATCCACAACCATTCTCAGGGTTCCATCCTTCTTCTCTACCAAAAGAACTGGGGCTCCCCAAGGTGACGAGCTTGGGGGAATATATCCTTTCTTCAATAGCTCCTTAATTTGCTTCTTGATCTCTTCCAAATCATTCGGGGGCATCCGATAAGGTCTCTTGGATATTGGGGCTGTGCCGGGCAATAACTCAATCAAAAACTCAATGTCTCTGTCCGGTGGCATTCCTGGTAATTCCTTTGGAAACACATCGGGAAAATCTTGCACTACGGGCACTTCCTCCTGAACAACACCCGTGAGGGAATTCACCCGATTCTTCATCGGTGTGCGTCTGGATACATACTTGATCCTCTTCTGCTCCGGGGTGGTGAGCAAAATCGTCTTGCGGGCACAGTCGATGTTGCCTTCAAACTTGGTCAACCAATCCATGCCTAGAATTGCACCCAAACTCTGGGGTTCCAATACTATGAGGTCTGCGGGAAAATCATGGTTTCCGATGATGAGGGTCGAATGACAGCCTAAGCCTGCCGTCATCTCTCCTCCTGGGGAAGTGACCTGAAGAGGGGTTCTAAGGGTTCTAGTGGGCAACCCGTACTTTTCCACAACTACTCTTGATATGAATGAATGCGTTGCACCGGAATCAAAGAGTACCAATACTGGATGTGAATTTAATAAAAACTTACCAACCACAGTGTCTGGCTGATCATAGACGTCCTCCACGTCAAGGTGATTCACCTGAGCACGAGGAAAAGGGTTGGGCTTCTTTGCTGAGCTTCCATTGCCGTTGTCGTTTCCATTCCTCTGCTTGGCCTCCGGACAATCGGTGGCATAGTGTCTTGTCTTCTGGCACTTGAAACAGGTGATATGACTCAGATCCTTCTGAGCCGGAGCAGGACGTTGCTGGTTGCCATTGCCTCCATTGCCTGACTTGGAGTTGTTGTCGTGGTTGCGATTGTTCCCATTCCCTCCATGGTTATGTCCTCCATGATTATGTCCTCCATGGGTGTGATGGGTATGTCCTCCCAAGTATGGGGTATAGCGAGGCTTCTGCTGAGCTCCGGAGTTGTACTTTCCCTGGCCATATTTCCGCTTGCGGCTATCAATGTGCTGCTGCTTGCCTTCAAGTATGGCGGCCTTGTCTACCAGCTCCTGGTAGTTGTTGAAGGTAGCCACCATTAGCTGCATTCCTAGCTCATCATTGAGTCCCTCAAGAAACTTCTCTTGCTTTGCGGCATCTGTGGCCACATCATCTGGGGCATAGCGAGATAATTTGCTGAACTCATCCACGTACTGCCCCACAGTACGGTTCCCCTGGCGTAAGTTGCGGAACTCACGCTTCTTCAGACTCATGGCTCCAGCTGAGACATGAGCGGTGCGGAAGGCCTGCTGGAACTCAGCCCATGTCACGATGGCGGCTGGATTAGTGGCGGTGTAGTTCTCCCACCAAGAAGCTGCAGGTCCATCAAGCTGATGTGCGACAAAACGCACCTTCTCTGCATCTGTGCATCCAGCAGTGGCTAACTCCCTTCCGACCTTGCGGAGCCAATCATCGGCCACAATCGGCTCAATGCTGCTAGAGAACACTGGCGGATTCAGCCTTAGGAAGCGGGTCAAGTTGTCAACAGGGGGTGGCGGTGGTGGATTGTTGTTGTTGTTCTGGTTCTGGATGAGCATCTGCATGAGGGCATTCTGCTGCTGGATCAGCTGGGTGAGCTCCGGCGGAAAGTTGAAACCGGGGTCACGCCTCGAAGGCATCTGGTGTTTTGGAGTCGGATGAGAAATTAGAATAGAACAAGGGTCTAATGAGAAAATAGCACTACCCATATGAATGCACAATCATAATCACACCAATCATTTATTCATTCATCTCAAACAAGGTTCCATCTCGGATTACAAAAATCTCACGACTAATCGAAAATAACGGCCTAACTGATCGACGAAAAAATAAAATAACATGGCGGTCGACTAAATGTCTTCATCAATTATTCTTGTGTCCTCCGGTGCGGCGTCCTCTGGTGCGTCGTCCTCTGGTGCGGTGTCTCCTCTTGCGGCTTCCTTCGGTGGAGCTCTCTTCATAATCCTGGTCATTGCTCACGAGGGGTCCATCATCTCCACTCAGAAATAGGTCTTCTCCCAGGTCCATCTTCTCCTCCAGTGTGGCAATATATTTATCCCGGACCTCGATTCTATCCATAAAATCCTTGACTTCTTCTTCATGTTCAAGGAAGTCCGCGCGTGCTTTCTCCTCCAGTTCCAGTTCACGGAACAACAACCTCCTGTGTACCTTCGAGTTTCGGCGCGTCTGGATTTCCCGGTTCCTGATGAGACTCTCCAAGTCTTGGACATATGAAAGAATGGAGTCGTCCTCTACGGTTCGGATGATATCTCCATTCCTAGCTCTGCGAGAAATCATGGCGAGGTCTAATGGGTCAAGCTCGGCCCTGTACTCTTCTCGGAGATGTCTAAGTGCACGATAAATCGCCATGTCTCTTCCGAGGATCCAAGTGAAATCGGTAAACTCAAAGTCAATGGGCTCTGAATGTCCTCCGAAGGTCCTCCCTGGAATGTGCACCTTAATCCTATAGAGGGTATCCGTCGGAAGTGCATTGGTAGGCTTCCCGGTGATTGAGGGCAGAGCAATCTTCAGCTTCTTCATGATCTGAACCAGCTTCTTGCCGAGAAGCGTCGTCTCATCTGGCTGGCAAAACTCCGGTAGCAGAACTGGGGTGAACTCGGCAGCCATCTAGAATGTTGAAAATTGGAGAGAAGTCAGAAATGAACAGGGGAGAATTACGGAATGATAAGGACATAAAATAAAATAGTCTCTTCCTATGGCTTTCCGATACTAGGGGTTACGTCCTACGGTCAGCGTGTGCTCTGATACCATCTCTGTAGCGACCCGACCCGAAATCGGTCAAGTCTCTGTAGCTGTACCGTCCCAAGATCATGCTAGCACGCACAGTACATTGATGCAAAGATTCAAAGTTCAATCGCACCCGAATTTATTACACGATTCTCATATCGAGTCTTTATTACATCATAATAAATTCGGCCGAAGGCCAACTCATGAGAAATAAACTAAATAAAGCTGCGGAAGCGTAGAAGAATAGCGAGTCCATCCGACTCCATAGGGCAATTGCCAAGCGTGGATCGTAGCCTCACTCCTGATCGGAAAACTCCTCTACAACATAAGATGTTGCAGCCGTGTAGGTCAGCATTTTGAATATGCCGCAAGTCATGAAGAGAGAACACCAATAAAATTACTAATACTATATGCAATTTGGCTGTGGGGCTCTAAGTTTCATTGTTTTGCGAAAAAGCCGGTTTTTCCCTACAACAAGGACTTGTTTGCAATTACTACAAAATGTTGGTAGCTATTGAGATGGTTCCGCCAACCAATGTCTCATTCCCAATTATTACATAACCCCCACAATTAATTTATTAAGTTCAGTGTTGAGATATCTGAAATACTCCAATTCCAGAGGCTCATTTGTCTGTAACCAGGGACACGGCTAATCGATTAGGTTGTTACTCTGCAGAGGTTTGTGCACTTTACCCGCAAGAATCGTTCCCTCCTTTAAGTCTTCGCACTGCCTGGTGTTTGAAGACGGGACGAACGAAACAGGTTCTTCCGAAGAGTTCCTCTGGGCCACTGCCAGTGCCCATCCAATCCTACCGTTCTTCTACATCTCGTAGCACCGTCTGGCCAGAGTCACGCCTAGGGTCGACCAAGCCAGAGCCTATAATGGCTTGCGGCTGCACAGGTAAGCTTCCGGTCAATGGGGTATCCATCCGTCTCTTCGTGGCTGGGTGAAGCTTTCCACAAGATGTCATGGCGCTTCTCCATGCATCCCGGCCATCCGCTGGTTTCTCCAGGGTGCCCGTCAACCGTCCTCCACCCAGTAATGAATTTTGAAGTCCATCTTGAGCTTGATGTCATGGGGTTTTCATCATCTTGACTCTCGAAACTCCCTTATGAATCACTCAACCAACCCCGTCTACGAGCATAGCAAAATAAACTACATCGTCCCGGGCATCGATAACAAGGGAGAAGGGTTCATCCTACCTCATGATACTACTCAAGAACATAACTTAACAAAATTCTCCTACTGCATGCATGGTGGGGAGGTATAACTCTAATGCAATAAAATCATAGGTATTGTAAAAACATGATCAAATGACTTGCCTGGCTGACGGTCTTCGAAAGCTAGCGACTCATAATAGCAGGCTTCGCACTCCGGGAATTCTACCGAGTCAAACAATAGCACAAATAAGTGTAGCACAATATAACATAACAACAAGTTGAAGTAAAACACCTAAGCACTCAAACCAAAACCAAAGAAAAACTCGGAGAAAGCAAATCAAGGTTTTCATCATATCAAGCAACAACTAAGAAATAGTTTTACACAATTAAAAATTTTCTTAACAGAACCTAAGCATTGGTTTTGCTAACTAACAGAAGGGAAAACATCATACAAACTAGTAGTAAAAAGAATCACATCAAAAGCTATTATAGAACTCCTATTATGCCTAAAACAATCCTAGCAAGGAAAATAAAATAAAAATTTTATTCTACTGTAAATAAAGTTCATCCTCTGTAGCTACAGAAACTAATCTAAAATAAACAATAACATAATAAAAATAAAATAATTTACTAACTAGAACAGTAGGAAAACAATAGCTAGCTAAATAAACAAGAAAAACTTGATTTCGACTAAAACTACTTGTTTATTAAATCTAAAATATCCAAACAAGTTCCTACTGCTAGGCATGGTCAAAACTAAGCAGTAGCAAAAAGAACCACTAAAAATAATAATCCTAACTCAATTTATGGTAGAAAAACTAATCTGTCTAAATCTAATATAAAACTATTTCTAATAATTTAAACATGGCTAAACATATTTTCTACAGAAACTACAACAAATTTGCAAACTACCAAAAAAAGAATCAACTAAAAATATTAAAAAACCTAACAGAAACAGATTTTACAAGATTGGAACTTTTCTGTTTATAAAACAGAACATAAATAACAGAAAAAAAACTAATGGGCGCTATTGGGCTCGGGGTGGTGCGATCTGAAACTAAACCGCGCCCGGTTGGAAATTAACAAAAACCTGCGCGGCTAATAACTAAACCGACCGATTCGATCTAATCAAATAAACCGTAAACTAAACCGGAGAAAATCCGAACTACTAAAAATAAACCTAACCCTTCGCTACGATCTAATCTACGGCGTCCATGCGAGATCTAACGTTGGAGGGGAGTCCGGTGGCTTACAGCGGCGGTCGACAGCGAGGTAGGCTCGGGCATTGGTGGCGGGGGTGTTCCGGTGGTCTGGGGCGGCGGCGAAGTCGTCGGGCGGGTGCGGCAGCTCGAGGGGAGGTCGGGGATGGAGTCAGTGGAGCTCGGGGGCAACTGTGGCGATCGGAGCAACGGCGGGGGCTCCCTGGTGAGCTGCAGCTCCGGCGGGCGGCGGTCAAGCTTGGGGGCGACGGCTCCGGCGGTTCCTGGGCGACGAGAGGATGTCAGGGAGGTGCGAGATGAACTGGCGGTGCGGGTGGAGGAGCTTGGAGGTCGAGGGGTGGCTCACCGGCGGCGTAAGTGGCGGCGAACCGAGGTGGCGGCGGCGAGATGTGAACGGAGAGGGCGCGAGCTGCGGTGGGTTTTGGGCTAGGGTTTTAGGGGGTTCCGGAGAGCAAGGGCGTAGGTATTTATAGGACATAAGCTTGCGCGAGGGGAAGGCTTCGGAGCGTGATCCCGGGAAGATTGCGGCGACGGGCGTGCTCCGGTTGTGCTCCGGCTTGGCAAGGCGTGTAGGAGGGGAAAGAAAGGGGTGGGGCCGGCGCGTCAGCGAGAGAGAGGGGTGGAGGCGAGCGGGCGACCGAGGGGGAGAGGGTTCGGGCGCGACGCGGGTGGCGCAGGCTGGCTGGCGTGCTGGGCTGCGGCCTCGATGACTGGGCCTGCTGGCCTAGCGCCTGGCGCGCGGGGTTTTTCCTTTTTTTTTGAATTACCACAGAGAGAGAAAACTAATTATAGATAAACCTATAATATTTTTATATAGGACATATATATATATATATCAAAATTCTCAGGGGAAATTATCCTACAGCGTGGGCATTTTTCCAGGGGCAAAACTCAAACTAAGAAAAACATTTTCTGGAAATCCCAAATAAAATTCAAATTTGAATTCAAACTTTTTGGCAATACTTTTCTTCTGACATTTTTGGAGTGTCATGTTAGCTCCTCTCATACTTTTGATTAAGTATTTGTCAGGGATATTTGAAATAAATTTCAATGCCAAATCAAGTTCAAATTCACAACAAAAACTCGACTGCCTCTGAAATTTTCAAATGCCACTCAATTTCAATCAAAATGCATAGATGCTTAGCTAATAATTGTAAAACATTCCAAATTGAAAATTTGGGATGTTACAGTTTCATAGTAGAGAATATTGATGTTGCTCCCTCCGTCCATGAGTACCTTGGTAAATTTATACCCTCCAACCTGAGGCACCACCACCAGTGCCAGATGACCTGGATTATCAACCCGGGGCGGGTGATCTTCTCGACTCCATACAATGGGTTGCTCAGACCATCGCAAATAACGGGGAACATCCGGTTCAACAGAGTTCACGGCTCTCTTATGAAGCTTCTGGTCGCGTTTGCATAGACTAGTGGTGAAGACATGATCTGCCCACTATTCAACTGCTTCGGGTTGCTCTGATAACCCGACTGTTGCTGCTGTTGACTCCCCTGATGGTTATAACCACCTTGGTTGCCCTGACTGCCTTGATTGCCATGACCACCTTGATTGCCTTGAAATCCTGAGCCAGAACTGCCTCCGCCATAACCCGGCCCATGAGAATTGCCTCCTGAACCGCCGCCCGGTCCATGACCATGTTGGAAAAGATTTGAGTTTTTGAACTCCCTCATAATAAAGCAATCCTTCCAGAGGTGCGTAGCTAGACTTTCTCGCATCCCATGTCTTGGGCAGGGCTGGTTCAACAGGTGCTCAAGATTGATACCTGATCCTCCACTCCGCGGGGGCGGTTTACCCTTACGACGCTGACCATTATTCTGTGTGTTGGTGTTAGCCACAAAATCCAAACTGTTATCTGCCTTGCGCTTATCGTTGTTTCCATGGCCCGCCGGGTTATGCTGTTACCCTTTGGTGCTACGGCTCTTCTTTCCCTTTCCCGGATTTTCATCGTCAGACTCAGGGTCCTTGGTACTATCAGAGTCGGCATACTTAACCAGAGCTGCCATAAGCATCCCCATGTCACTGTAGTGACACTTGAGCCGTCCCAACTTCAGCTTCAGAGGCGTGAACCAGCAATTGCCTTGCAATGTTAAGACTGCTGTATCAGCATTGATGTGGTCCGACGAATGCAAGATTGCTGAAACCCGGCGCACCCAATGAGTTGTCGATTCACCTTCTTCTTGGACACAGGCAGCCAAATCCACAATTGACATGGGCTGCTTGCACGTGTCCTTGAAATTCTGGATATACCGGGCCTTTAACTCGACCCATGACCCAATGGAGTTAGCTGGCAAACTTTTCAGCCAAGTACAAGCTGTTCCTTCCAACATCATGGTGAAGTATTTAGCGCGTGCCGCATCGTCCACATCCAGCATCTCCATCGCCATGTCATAGCTCTCAACCCATGATTCAGGTGGTAAGTCGGCAGTGTAATTGGGCACTTTACGAGGACCTTTGAAATCCTTGGCAGCCGCACATTACGTAGAGCCGGGGTGAGACACGACACCCCTAAAGAACTGAAAGCGACACCTGGTTCCACTGAAGTTGTTGGACGAACCGGAGTAAGCTGTGTGACGCCCACATAATTAAGCTACAGTAATCCCCCTGCTGATGATGCCAGGTCATCACTCCTACTTTTGCTGATCCTCTCTTGATCCAAATCATGATTCAAATTCAAATTCAATTAAATTCAAAAATTCAAATTGGCCAAACATGAAAACTAAAATATTCAAAGTGTGGCAAATAATCTCTAGTTATTTGCCAAGTTGAAACCAACCTCTTTTGGATTTCCAAGTGCCCCTGGGATTGTATTTAGTGGTCCAGCAGCATATTAATTGACCTTTTCAATTTAAAAAAAATGCTTGAATAATTCCTTTGGCCCTGAAACTTTTTAGGCAATACCACAATATCGTGCCTGAATTATTTGCTAAGTTTCACATTCAACAAAAAATCATTTGATGCCTTGGTTTCATCCAAAACAGTAGCTATCCTTTTAAATAGAAAAAAAAACAAAAGAAACCCCCTCCCCCCAGGCCTTTTGGCCCAGCTGGCCTCACTGGCCGATCCAGGCCGGCCCACCTCGCCCTGGCTCCCTCGCTTCCCTGTTCACGGGAGGGCGTGGCCGCACCGATGCCCGCCACGGCACCGACCATCGTCGTGGCGGCCATCTGCCGTCTCCCCCAGGCCTATAAGGCGACCCCGATGCCTCTCCCTCGTGCCCCCGAACCCTAGCTACACCAAATCACTTCCCCCTTTTTTCTCAATCTGGATCGGAGAATCCCCCTCACGCCTGACGCCGTGGCCCGTCGCCGTTCGTCCTCGCCATGATCGCCGTCGATTCGTCGTCGTTCGACCTCTTCCAGCCTCCTCGACATCGCCCTCGCTCTCCTTCGCCGTGGAACGGAGCCGGGAAGCTCCTCCAACGACGCCCGCACCGAAAGCTCGCCATCCTCGTCTTCTTCTACCTTCGGCCGCTGCAACGCCGTCGTTGATCCGCTCGCCTCCGGTCCTCTCCGGCTACCACGAGCACGCCAAGCACCCCGTTGTGAGCTCCTCCTCCATTTCCCCTGCTTGCACCTTCGATTTGTTGCCGTAGCCTTCGTCCCGAGCTCTTCCGAGCTCGCGCGTTAACGTATGTACGTGTGTGCCTACTGCTGTTGCTCCTAGCCATGCCCGCCTAGCCTTGCCCGCGCTCCCCGCGGCCATGCCGCGTCCGCCCGGGCCGTGCCCCTCCTCCTGCTAGCTGCTACTCTGCTGTCGGTCGCTGCTGCACCGTGCTCCCACCGCCGCCTACAGCCATGCCCCCCCTCCTGGCCAAGCGCCCTGCCGCGCGTACCGCCTGCAGCCCTCACTATCGTGCGGCCGCGGCCGCTTCCCCGACCGCTCCGACCGGCAGCTTCCCTGTCGCCGGCGACCTCGCTCCGCGCCCGACACCGCTCTGGCCAACGTCGTTGCCCCCTTGTGCGCCTGACCGC
>NC_057808.1:96595345-96615519 GCF_018294505.1 Triticum aestivum
CCTCGCCTGGCCGCGCCCGGGTCTGCCCCGTCCGGCACCCGGCGCGCCACCGCCCGGGTACCACCCCTACGGGCAACCCCGCCCGCAGCCCCGCTACACTGCCGCCCGTTTTGTCCCCCTGGGCCACTAACGTTGGGGCCCCACGCCCCTGTTTATTAAAAAAATAAAAAAAATTTGATAAAAATATTAATTAATTAGTTAAAAGCTTAATTAACTTAATTAATTAATCTTAATTAACCTAATGAACTAGATTCGTTAGTTAAATATGTAATTAGTTGGGTCAGTCAATGACAGGGGGCCCCACCCCCTGTTGACCAGTCAAACGTTGACTGGTCAACTGGGCCCCCTGGCCCACATGTCAGCATCTGGTACACTTCTGTGTACACAGCGCTGGGTACACGTAGGTATTTGTTATTTATTTTCGAATTAGTAATAATTTCAGAATATTGTTAAATCTTTGAAAAATCATAGAAAATAATCCGTATCTCGAATGAAAAAGTTTTATACATGAAAGTTGCTCACAACGACGAGACGAATCCGAATGCGCGGTCAGTTCGTCCACCACACATCCCTAGCATAGCGAACATGCAACTTTCCCCCTCTTTTTCATCTGTCCGAAAAATGACAATCTTCGGGAAAACTTTCCCGGATGTTTCCCCCCTTCGTCGGTATTGTATAGCACCGCGTTAGAACATGTATAGCTCTGTCTGTTGTCATGTTATGCTCTTGCTTGCTATGTATTTACTGTTTCTTCCCCCTCTTCTCTCTGGTAGACCCCGAGACCGTTGCTGATGCCATTGTGATCGACTACGTCGACGACGACCCCTTCTTCTCTGTCAGCGTGGCTTCCAGGCAAGCCCCCCCTTTGATCATCCCGATATCACCCATTCCATTCTCTCATGCTTGCATTAGATTTTGCTACTATTATTGATTGCTCCTATTCTGATGCATAGCCTGCTTTTGTAACCTGCTCATTGTACCTTACCTGCTTATCCTAAACTGCTTAGTATAGGTTGGTTAGTGATCCATCAGTGACCCCCACCTTGTCCTTGTTGCCCCTGCTTCATCTTCGACGATTCGATCAACGTGATCGATGACCAGAGCCTGACACCTGACATCACATCACGCCCCTTTTTTGTTGCTCGACTCTGCAGAGCTACTATCAAGTGCCGAGGGTGATCCCTCATAACGCACTCCTGATGATAATTCTGTAGTGTAGCTATTCGGTCGTGGTCATCGAGGGTGATTTCCTCTTTCACCATTCCCGATATGGCTCTGTCGTGCAACACCTCAAGTGTGAACCTCGAGGGTGGTCCCTCTTACGTTCACCTTGATGATTACATCGACTGGATTCCTCCGTGGGTGATTCCTCGGGTTTTCCCCTTGATGTTTGGACACACGGTTACCTTGACATTACTTGAGACCTTTGTTGAAGTTGGGTCGGCCCTGAGGGGTACCCGTGAGTTGATGTGAAACTCGGGCGGGCCCGTTGAGCACCCGCGAGTTTTCTACATGGCACGGCCGAGCAGTCTGGGCCCTTGCCGTAAGTCCATGAGACGGGGCGATGGGGTCACATTATCGTGAGTCTCTGCTTGTCTCCGCGAGCCCCGAATGCACTAACAGGTTTGGGTATTTGTTCTGTGTTGGCCTCTCGCCTTTACGCACTAACCACCACGCGAGAATAGATATGGGCCTCGACATCGCAGTATCAACCGAAGCTTTGTTAGACGTCCAGTTCAGCATGGCGGCACGGTCGGATCATGCTGGCCATCTGAGGCGGTGCTGGTATTCACCCTACGCGCAACGACCCGGAGTGCAACAGACGATGGGCCCAAGACCCCGGGGCACTTAGGATGTAGACCGGCGGGGACCTCTCTGCTGAGCCTAGGTAGGGCTGCGACATGTTGATCTTCCGAGGCCGGGCATTGATGCCAGAAAGGTGTGTCCGGCAAGAGTGATCGAGCGTGTTGGGTAACGTGGTGCACCCCTGCACGGAAGACATATATTCGAATACCGTCTCCACGGTAATGGACGTTCAGACTTGTATCCGGATCTTATATAACTAGAAATGGATACTTGAGATATGTGATGGATATGTGGCTCCGGGATTGCTTTCTCGTAGGGAGTCGAGGAAGGATCTCTGGGCGTTAATGTTACAACATGCTTGTTAATTATAAACTGCTATTCTTTACTCTTCCACATGCTGCAAGATGCTTGGAGCTGCTTGAAGATGCTAGTCTTGGATAGGCTAGGCCTTCCCCTCTATGCTGGCATTCTGCAGTTCAGTCCACAGATACAGCCCTTCCATTTGATACCAATGCATACTTAGTATAGATCTGATGCTTGCGACTACTTTGGATGAGTACTCACGGTTGCTTTGCTACCCCTTTTCCCCCTTCCTTCTTTTTTCCGGTTGATGCAACCAGATGGTGGATCCTTGTTGCCAGATGCCACCACCGACGGATGCTACTACGTGGAGACCGCCGACGACTAGTAGTAGTTGGGAGGTCCTAGGCAGGAGGCCTTGCCTCTTCGATCGTTCTTGCTTTTGTGTTTGCTTTCTTAAGGCAGCCTTGTTTAACTTGATGTCTGTACTCAGATATTGTTGCTTCCGCTGACGCTTGTGTTTTGAGCTTCTGTATTCGAGCCCTCGAGGCCCCTGGCTTGTAATATGAAGCTTGTATTGTTTTATTTGTGTCTAGAGTTGTGTTGTGATATCTTCCTGTGAGTCCCTGATCTTGATCGTACACATTTGCGTGTATGATTAGTGTACGGTCGAATCGGGGGCGTCACAAGTTGGTATCAGAGCCGACTGCCTGTAGGAACCCCCTTTCCAACTCCTTGGCCGAAGTTGAGTCTAGTCTTTGAAAAACTGATTTACTAACATGGCTGTGTGGCTTACGGGCCCACGTCGCCAATTGGGTGGTATTAGGATCATTTATTCCTCGTCTATACTCTGGGACTCTAATATCTCTCCTCTATTCGGATTAAATGATTTTGCTAACTCTATCCTAGGTTCTCGTGATCACATCCATCTGGAGTTTTGTAATATGCCTTTCTTGAATAGAGGGCCAAGATCTGCTTCACAATGTTCACTGACCACAGGATCCTTTTATCAAGGGCACCCTGCGTCGCCACTAGCAAATTCCTCACTCCAGAGGTTTTCCCTGACATTGATATAGCCTTTGCTATGTCCCCTTGTTGTATTCCTCCATTGCGTGCATATGCGCCGCCTAGTATGTCTGCGATGTTTCCCTCGTCCGAACACTGTGACACACAAAAATTTTATTTGGCTTTATCAAAATCTTTATTTGATTTGAAGGAGGTTATTTAAATTTTTCTTCTAAAGGACTCTACTTCTCAAAAAATTTCTTTTTATGACAAGTATTTTATTTGGTTTCATCCAAAACTTGATCTTTCGTTTTGGAGGTTTTCCATATTGTGCTGACTCAACACAAATGTTTTCATTGGGAAAGTTTTTGAAAATCTTTTCTTTTTAAAATAGCCCTATGGCATATGGAGTGATTCTTTCCCTTTCAAAATTTCCTCTTGCCATGACCTAAGTGGAAATCCCCCTCTCAAAAGCCATGCCCCCTCTTTGTATCAAGATAAACTTCAAATCCAGCAAGTTCCACTCCCCCATGATTTTATCTCCATTTATGTCTAATCAAAAACCTTTTCTGCCCACTATTTTGACCCTTGGAGATTTACAAAGGAACCACTAGCTCTCCTTTGAGTTTTGCCCCCAAACAAATTTCCCTGGCTAGTCCTTAGAACCCTCAACCAAGATCCATGAAGATCCACTGGTCTCCAGTTCAAAATTTTCAAAATAGCTTGCTGCAAGTTTGGGCCATATTTGTCAAATTTGATGAAATTCATTTGTTTTCTCCTCCTAAAAATCTGAGAAAATTCAGGCAGCCTCTGGATGCATCAAAAGGTCACCTCACCAAGCCCCAGCTCCAGAAATATCTTCCTCATGCCCAAATCATATCGTCGAACACCTGGAGGGCACTGTTACTGTCGAGGTTCAGAGATTCAGAGAACAGTTTCAGTAGCAGGTGTCGTTTTCTTCAGAAACTTACCTCGATCTCGCCAGTAGCCGCAGTGGCACCTTGCGCCCTGTTCCTCCTTCTTACCCTACGCAGCACGATCGCCTGGACACTTGCGGACGTCGGCGGCGAGCTGGCCGGGGCGCAGCGCCCCATGCGCGGCGGCAGCAGCGCCCGCTGCGGCTGCCAGAGAGGCGCAGCGTGGGACGGCGCCGTCCAGCACCGCCCAAGCCACCAGAGGCCACCGCGTGGCCGTCCTCTCCTCTGTGCACGCTGCAGAGCCGTCGTCGTGAACTGGAAGGTGCGGAGCGCGCTCCCTGCCGCCGTCGTGCCCGTACGGCCGTTCCGTCGAGGACCAGAGCATTACCCCAATCCGGCCGAGATATTAGCGGAGAAACGGTGCCAGTGGACCACCACGAAGATGCCAAGTCGCCTAAACCTCCTGCCCGGCCTCTGCCTCGCCGTAATTGCTCGCCGGCGTTATCCCGTTCATGGCCACCACCTCGGATCGCCTATAAAAGGAGGTCCCATGCTCGAACTCGAACACGCACCATCCCTACACCTCACAAGTACCACGCCAAGCCACTGGAAGGACCTCAAGGAAGTCTTCTTCCCCAACTCTGGCCGCCTCGACCCGCTTCGGGATCCAGCACGATTCACTCCAGTGCATGCACCCATGCCTCTCAACCCATGCCAGTAGCATCCTAGTGCATCCACCCCTCTAACCCGCGCACCAATTTGGAGTTTGCAGCACCCACCGGAGAGTTCCACCCTCGCCCGAACCACCGTCCGCCGGAGATAAGGTCGCCATCGACGTGGTGCTCACCGACGGTCAAGTCCACCACCCACCGACGCGGAAGGACACCCTGAACCCGTAGGTACCCTCCGATCACCCTACCTCGCCGTGGATCAACGCCGGCGACGACCGCAGCCTTCGGGCGTTGGCGAGCTCTGTTCAGAGTTTAAACCTGACGGGTGGGACCCCCCCGTCAGCCTCTCTTTCTTCTCCTTCGAATCGTTTTCTGAAGGCGCCTTCGGGCAAAGTGTGTTTTCTCTCTGGGTTGGCGTATTTCATACCGAAGCGTTTTCTGCTTTTTCAAACGAGCCCCTGGATCTTTTCTGTTTCATCACAGATTAGTCCTTGGACTAAAACCCTTATATCTTTTAAACAAAAGATGCTTTTTGATTGATTCTTTTTCTGTCAGTCTTATATTTTTTTCTAGTTTTTTATAGTATTTATTTGGAAAAAAATTGGAATAATTTTTATACATGCAACGGTATTCACGTTAGTGTACGGTTTCTTTATACCGTAGATTCTGGAGGAGGTAACGGAGCCGCGAACTTCGCCGAGCTAGACTCCGACTTCTCTGAACCAGGCAAGCATGTTTGAACCTTTGATATGATGGGTGTTTTGCATGTTTGCTTGAATAGTTTGTGCATGGCATATGGGCATCGGTGAGTGTTACGTTGCATGCAAGGCAACTAACCGAGTGCTTCGAAGTTTACTGCGATCTTTTGTTGAGAGATGACCTGATCATGTGGTGACATGAGAGGTAGTAAGATGGTATTGTTGTAGCATGCCAGTCTTATGTGATCTGATAAACTCCGATGTTAACGTGGACCGAGCCACGTTACCGTTCGTCCCCTTCCGTGCTGCCACATGTTTTCTGCAAAGAATACGGTTTAGTAAGTTGCAAACCTCTTTCCTTGTACACACCAAATAGAGGGGCCGGGATGAGGGTTCCATGGCCCTGGATAAAAGCCAGTCATCCGGTCAGGGGGCATGGGTGTTTCCGGTTGGGACCGAGAGGGGGGCACCCCTAAGAGCGCGCGATATAAATTTGATCGCATGCTACGCGAGGTTGTAGCCTCCCCGTCTCAAAGTTTTTCTTGAACGTTGCTTGGGGTGATTCCTGGCAACGGAATGTGGAATGGGTGTGTACTGGATTGATGTGTTTCTCCTAAAATACCATAAACGGAACTAGTTCCTTGTGACTACTGGAATCCGTTGGCGGTGGTTAAGAGTACAAACTCTACAGAGTCAAAACCTTCCGAGTCATCGTGTCCATGGTTGAGGACCTGGGTCAATGTATCCAAACAGTATCCATATCAGTCTCAGTGTCAGTCCCTGTGTCAGTCTCCGTGGAAATCCCCGGTGAACAAGTTTGAGTGGTAAACCCGGTCGAATGTTATTCCTGTGGATGGACTAACCATTTTATTATTTCGTACCTGAGTATTTCCTTGAAATGATTTAACTTCATGAGCTACTGGAATATTAAGTTATGAATTATAAGCCCTTTATGTGATGTCGCTCAGACGTCCGACTGTGGCACTCTCGTTATTTACTTTTGATATAAGCCCTTTATGTGATGTCGCTCAGACGTCCGACTGTGGCACTCTCGTTATTTACTTTTGATATAAGCCCTTTATGTGATGTCGCTCAGACGTCCGACTGTGGCACTCTCGTTATTTACTTTCGTTACAAGCCCTTTATGTGATGTTGCTCAGACGTCCGACTGTGGCACTCTTGTTATTTACTTTCGTTATAAGCCCTTTATGTGACGTCGCTCAGACGTCCGAATGTGGCACGCTCGTTATTTACTTTTGATATAAGCCCTTTATGTGATGTCGCTCAGACGTCCGACTGTGGCATGCACTGTCATTTATTTTCCATTATAAGCCCTTTATGTGGTGTCGCCCCGACGCCCGACTGCGGCATTGTTAATTTATTTGTACCCTTTCGAGGAGTCATTTCAGACACTCGATTGGCCCTCAGTATTACATTGGGATTTCGGGAGGACTACCGCCCGACTTCCTTTTTATTTTCCCACGCATTGCTATTTTATTATCTGAGTGCGCAATTATTAATCTGTTCATATGCATCATGTTTGCATTTGTTATATCTTATGTCCAAACTGTCTTGCGAGTACTTTCATAGTACTCACCTGGCTTGTTGATTTGGCCAGATGTTGACGAAGGCGATCTCATGGATGATGAGTTTGATAGCGAGTCCGACGCCTAGAGGAGTCCCAGTCAGTCCCGTGCGATCCTGGATTTGGTCACTTGTATTTTATACGCTTCCACCACCCAAATAAGAGTCCTCGAGCCTCACTCCGACGCTCGAAGATTTAGGAGTCATGTCACCCGCTTCACTGTGACATATCCACCACCACTTTTAGTGCGAGTCAGTAGTTATGCCACCACACCCCTTGTGTCATATCCGCCTTTATGTATAATATCGGCGTGCTTGTAATAAATTGTTGAGCAGCCTCCGCTCAACCTTGTATTATATTTAGTACTCCTGGATTATTTCTGTAATCAAGAATTTGTCTACCAGTAAGAAGGATTCTTCTCTACTGGCCCGTTAAAGGGATCGGTTTCTCAATAAGTGTTTTATTGGAAAACCGGTCGTGACAAACTTGGTATCAGAGCCAGGCTGACTGTAGGAAGCCACTAGGTGCGATCGCTAATCGGTTATTAGCGTTTTTAGTGCTTTTTCAGCATTTTGCAAATGTAGCTATTTTCTGTTGGTCATCATAAATTTATGATTTGACTACTCAGAATATTTGCCTACTTTTGCAGATGGCTGGCAACGACTGCGAGACACGGGTGTTCACTAATGTGCCCGAGGGGTTTGTCAAACTTCTCGTCTCTACCACCAAGCTCACGATCGGGCCAGCGACTCGTCCAGAGTTCACGCTTTACCAGCACAAGCTCAGCGAAGACTTGTCTATGCACCAGGCCGTGGTGCAATTCAAAGGAGGACGTTCTGCGTCTCGCCACTTCCGTTTTGTGGGAAGGGCCATGCCTACGGAGAGGCATGCCATGTAGATGGCCGCCCGTGAGGCGATAGCTCACCTTCAGGATGTTCTTCCTACGATGAAGACTCGTCGCTACCGCTACCTCCCATGCCATGTGCCATATACTTGTCACTATGCATTCGCCTGCCATAGGGGAGAGAGAGATGAAGCTATCGAGATGCTGGTTGAGTATCTCAAAGCTCTGGAGGCAGCTTTCGACAACCTCGTGGACAACCTTGTGGCTGCCTGTATGGACTCAGTTCAGGGCTGTTCCGCCAACAGGAGGGAGCTTCTCCACATGGCAGCGCTGCTGACTTTCGTCTCGTCCTCGGCATCCTATTCACCTGCCATTTTAGCCACCGCTCGCCGTCTGCCTACCACTGAGGAGTTCGACCAGGTCATTGCTCCTACTCCAGTCAGAGCTGCACCACCGACCGCACCCGCTCCTACTCCTCAGCGCAGTGCTACGAGCCTGGAGCCTATTAGGGAGGAGGAGGAGGTGGAGTCTCCTGCACCTCTAGGTCTTACACTCGGCAGGCAGAAGGAAGTTTTCACCATCTCCGACTGAGTGCGCCTAGCAGCCGTGTGTTGTACCTGCTTGTAGGATATGTTTATATGTACATAGGTTTGGTGAGAAGTAGTTTGTGTGCGCATCATGTAGGAACTCGGAGAAGTGCACTAGCCTAAATAACATGTCAGGAATGTGTACGCACATCCTGAGTGCTGTATTGTATAATTACGACTCGCGTGTAAGATATGTACTGAGCAGTCCTTCTTCGTGCGCAATCAAGTATTTTTCTTGAAAAATCTTGAGGTCTTTTAAATTTTTGCCTTTGCAAAATTTTCCTTGTGCCACACAGTTCTTCTCATGAGTTTTGCAAAATAATACCCCAGAGTGGAAAATGTCTCGTCCCTGGACTCGTTCCATGCCAAATCCACCGGAAGAAGTTTATGGAACCCAGACAAGCAACAACTTCACACAGGGGCAGTCTAGTCAGCAGGACAGCGAGGCAGCATTGTCTCATGTATGCCGCCTTTTCAAAGAAAGCCAGCAGAAGAACCAAGAAATGATGAATCACGTCATCAATATGGGAAATCACCGTGAGCCATACCAACCGCATTCCAAGTTGTCTGAACTACAGAAGACACGTCCTCCAACGTTCGCTCACACTGATAGGCCGCTTGAGGCCGATGATTGGCTTCGAGACATCGAAAGAAAGTTGATTATTGCACAATGTTCAGATCGTGAGAAGGTGCTTTATGCACCTCACTACCTCACTGGAGCAGCTGCACCATGGTGGGAAAATTTTCTACACATGCACCCAAATGAACATAACATCACCTGGGAGGAGTTCAAGGAAGGTTTTCATGGGGCGCACATCCCCAGGAGCATTATAAAGATCAAGAAAAGGGAGTTTGACGACCTCAAGCAGAGAGGCATGACAGTGACTGAGTACAACAGTCAATTTACTCAATTATCTCGTTATGCCTATGATGAGCATATGACCGAGAATAAAAAGATGGAAAAGTTTTTGGACGGCCTAGCGCCAGCACTAAAATGCCAACTGGTCGTACACACCTTCCCATATTTCAAAACACTGGTTGATAAGGCTATTACGTTGGAGAATGAGCGCCGCAGTCTGGAGGATATTCGCAAGCGAAAAAGGGACAAGACGGCTCATGCTCGCAACAACCGGAGCAAGACTGATATTCAAAGGGATGAAGCAAGAAAATCCACGACCACTGCTCTAAGGCCAACCAAACATTTCCATTCAAGGGACAAGGACTTTACGTACCGCCCGGGTGTCAATTGCTATGCTTGTGGAGAGGAAGGGCACTATGCCAAACAGTGCCCGAAGCCAAGGAACTCGGCCCCCAAGCCGAACAATGGTGGAAATAATCCAGCCCCCAGGCGTAACAATTTCAATCCCAACAACAATCACAAGAAGGGTCACCTGAACCATGTGACCAAGGAGGAAGCACAGAATGCCCCAGATATCGTGCTCGGTACGTTCCCTGTCAACACAATACCTGCCACGGTTTTGTTTGATTCTGGAGCTTCTCACTCGTTCATTTCGAAGAGTTTTGTTTTGCAACACGGTTTTCCGATACTTCCTTTGAAAAAGTCCATGATCATCAAGTCCCCCGGGAATAAGTAGATCACTCAGAGTTACTGCCAAGGTGTGACTATCGAGTTTGAAAGACTAAAGTTTCAGGCAAATCTCATCGTTTTGGAAAATAAAGGACTGGATGTTATCCTAGGAATGGACTGGTTAACCACCAACAAGGGATTTATCGACTGCTTCAATCGGACTGTAATCCTCACTCACCATCACGGCAAGAAAATAAAAGTTGCAGCTCAAGAGAGACCACGGTCACGGCAACCAAAGTTGAACAAGGTGGTCATTTCAGAATTGAGAAAAGTCCCAGTGGTGTGTGAGTTTCCTGACGTATTTCCCGAAGAACTACCAGGCATGCCACCAGACCGAGAGATAGAGTTCAGAATTGAACTAGCACCTGGCACCACCCCCATTTAAAAGAAACCTTATAGAATGGCACCCTCCGAGTTGGTAGAATTAAAGAAGCAAATAAAAGAATTACTGGACAAAGGATTTATACGAGCCAGCTCCTCACCTTGGGGTTCACCAGTATTATTTGCCAAGAAAAAGGATGGGACACTGAGGTTGTGTATAGACTATCGAGCACTCAACATGGCCACCATCAAAAACAAATATCTGATGCCACGGATAAATGATTTGTTTGACCAGCTCGCACAAGCCAAGGTGTTCTCAAAAATTGATTTAAGATCGGGATATCATCAATTAAAAGTACGGACAGAAGATATCCCTAAGACAACATTCACCTCCAGATACGGATTATATGAGTTCACAGTAATGCCATTTGGACTGACGAACGCCCCCGCATATTTCGTCCACCTCATGAACAAAGTGTTTATGAAATTTATGGACAAATTTGTTGTGGTGTTCATTGACGATATTTTGGTATACTCAAGGACACCAGAAGAGCATGCTGAACATCTCAGAATTGTATTGGGAGAATTAAGGAAACATCAATTGTACGCCAAATTTAGCAAATGTGAATTTTGGCTAAGACAGGTTGGTTTTCTAGGCCATGTACTGACCCAAGAGGGCGTGGTCGTAGACCCATAAAAAGTCAAGGCTGTTCTTGACTGGAAACCTCCATCCAACGTAACAGATGTACGAAGTTTCCTAGGAATGGCTGGATATTACCGAAGGTTTATTGAAGGATTCTCCAACGTGGCAAAACCAATGACACAGTTACTCAAGAAAGACAAGAAATTTGTATGGACTGAAGCGTGCGAGAAAAGCTTCCAAGAACTCAAAAAGAAATTAACAACAGCACCGGTTTTGGTTGTGCCGGACATACACAAAAGTTTTGAAGTGTATTGTGATGCATCCCAGAAGGGCCTCGGGTGCGTATTGATGCAGGACGGCAAAGTTGTCGCATATGCTTCCAGGCAACTACGGAAGCATGAAGAAAATTGTCCTACTCATGACTTGGAGCTAGCAGCAGTCATCCATGCACTCAAAGAGTGGAGGCACTTTTTGCTGGGAAATCGTTTTGAAATATATACGGATCATAAAGGCCTTAAATATATTTTCACGCAGCCAGAGCTCAATTTACGACAATGATGCTGGTTGGAATTAGTCAAGGACTATGATGTCGGCATTCACTACCATCCAGGGAAAGCAAATGTAGTGGCAGACGCTCTTAGTAAGAACCCCAGCTCGGACAACGACATCCTACAGAACTTGAGGCCTGAAATTCAGCAGGAGTTCGCCAAACTCAACATGGTGATAGTCGCGGAGGGCAACGTATCAAATCTGGAGATACAGCCCACCCTAATGGAACAAATTAAGAAGGCTCAGCATGGGCATCCCAGCATCGAAGGTATAAAGAGAAAAATGAGCCTTGGCAGGGCTTCAGAGTTCGTCACAGACAATGAGGGAATATTATGGTACGGGGACAGACTTTGCGTACCAAACATTGAGGACCTCAAACAGCAAATCCTAACCGAAAGCCACACCGCCCCATATTCAATCCACCCTGGAGGAACCAAAATGTACAAAGACATTCACAAAAGGTTTTGGTGGCACGGTATGAAGAGGGATATAGCCACATTCATTGCATGCTATGATTCGTGTCAGCGCATTAAAGCCGAACAACAAAAACCAGCAGGGCTGCTACAGCCAAATAGGATACCTGAGTGGAAATGGGACGAAATTGGAATGGATTTTATCGTCGGACTAGCTCGATCACAACGCGGAAATGATGCCATATGGGTCATCACAGATAGGCTAACCAAGGTAGCACATTTCATTCCCGTGAAGACGACCTACTCCACTCAGAAGCTTGCTAAGCTTTATCTCTCCCATATCGTTTGTCTGCATGGAGTCCCAAAGACTATAATATTCGACCGGGGCACTCAATTTGTCTCTAGATTTTGGGATCACTTACAACAAGCTCTGGGCACTCAACTAGCATTCAGTACAGCGTACCACCCCCAGACTGATGGACAAACTGAACGCGTGAACCAAATCCTAGAGGACATGCTGAGAGCCTGTGTTCTCACCTATGGAACCAGTTGGGAGGAAAGCTTGCCATATACCGAGTTCGCATACAACAACAGTTACCAAGCCAGCTTACAAATGGCACCTTTTGAAGCATTGTACGGACGGAGATGTCGTACCCCATTAAACTGGTCAGAGACAGGTGATAGTCGTATCTTCGGACCTGGCATGCTCAAGGAAGCCGAGGAGAAAGTTAAACAAATCAGGGACCGACTCAAGACAGCTCAAAGCCGACAAAAGAGCTATTACGATCGAAAACATCGTGAGGTCAGCTTTGAACCCGGTGAATATGTGTACCTACGAGTGTCTCCTATGAGGGGCCTGCAACGGTTCAAAATTAAAGGGAAGCTAGCCCAAGATTTATTGGACCCTTCTGTGTAGTTGCACGAAGAGGCACAGTAGCCTACCAGCTAGACCTACCCAAAGAGCTGTCAGACGTCCACGACGTGTTCCACGTCTCATAGTTGAGGAAATGTGTGAGCAACCTGGAAAAGCATGTATCTCATGAGAGCATTGATGTGCAACCAGACCTCACCTACAGAGAGCGACCAATAAGAATATTGGAATAGTCTAAAAGGAGGACCCATCAGAAAACAATTAAATTTTTCAAGGTTCAGTGGAGCAATCACACCGAGGATGAAGCAACATGGGAAAGAGAGGATTTTCTTCAAGCAGAGTACCCACATCTATTTGAGGATCAGCTGAAATCTCGGGGACGAGATTTTTCCTAAGGGGGTAGGTGTTGTGACAACCAAAAATTTTATTTGGCTTTATCAAAATGTTTATTTGATTTGAAGGAGGTTATTTAAATTTTTCTTCTAAAGGACTCTACTTCTCAAAAATTTCTTTTTATGACAAGTATTTTATTTGGTTTCATCCAAAACTTGATCTTTGGTCTTGGAGGTTTTCTATATTGCGTTGACTCAACACAAATGTTCTTCATTGGGAAAGTTTTTGAAAATCTTTTCTTTTTAAAATAGCCCTATGGCATATGGAGTGATTCTTTCCCTTTCAAAATTTCCTCTTGCCATGACCTAAGTGGAAATCCCCCTCCCAAAAGCCATTCCCCCTCTTTGTATCAAGATAAACTTCAAATCCAGCAAGTTGAACTCCCCCATGATTTTATCTCCATTTATGTCTAATCAAAAACCTTTTCTGCCCTCTATTTTGACCCTTGGAGATTTACAAAGGAACCACTAGCTCTCCTTTGAGTTTTGCCCCCAAACAAATTTCCTTGGCTAGTCCTTGGAACCCTCAACCAAGATCCATGAAGATCCACTGGTCTCCAGTTCAAAATTTTCAAAATGTGCTTGCTGCAAGTTTGGGCCATATTTCTCAAATTTGATGAAATTCATTTGTTTTTCCTCCTAAAAATCTGAGAAAATTCAGGCAGCCTCTGGATGCATCAAGAGGTCACCTCACCAAGCCCCAGCTCCAGAAATATCTTCCTCATGCCCAAATCATATCGTCGAACACCTGGAGGGCATTGTTACTGTCGAGGTTCAGAGATTCAGAGAACAGTTTCAGTAGCAGGTGTCGTTTTCTTCAGAAACTTACCTCGATCTCGCCAGTAGCCGAAGTGGCACCTTGCGCCTTGTTCCTCCTTCTTATCCCTGCGCCGCACGATCGCCTGGACACTTGCGGACGTCGGCGGCGAGCTGGCCGAGGCGCACGCCCCATGCGCGGCGGCAGCAGCGCCCGCTGCGGCTGCCAGAGAGGCGCAGCGTGGGACGGCGCCGTCCAGCACCGCCCAAGCCACCAGAGGCCACCGCATGGCCGTCCTCTCCTCTGTGCATGCTGCAGAGCCGTCGTCGTGAACTCGAAGGCGCGGAGAGCGCTCCCTGCCGCCGTCGTGCCCGTACGGCCGTTCCGTCGAGGACCAGAGCATTACCCCAATCCGGCCGAGATATTAGCAGAGAAACGGTGCCAGTGGACCACCACGAAGATGCCAAGTCGCCTAAACCTCCTGCCCGGCCTCTGCCTTGCCGTAATTGCTCGCCGGTGTTATCCCGTTCACGGCCACCTCCTCGGATCGCCTATAAAAGGAGGTCCCGAGCTCGAACTCGAACATGCACCATCCCTACACCTCACAAGTACCACGCCAAGCCACTGGAAGGACCTCAAGGAAGTCTTCTTCCCCAACTCAGGCCGCCTCGACCCGCTTCGGGATCCAGCACGATTCACTCTAGTGCGTGCACCCCTGCCTCTCAACCCATGCCAGTAGCATCCTAGTGCATCCACCCCTCTAACCCGCGCACCAATTTGGAGTTTGCAGCACCCACCGGAGAGTTCCACCCTCGCCCGAACCACCGTCCGCCGGAGATAAGGTCGCCATCGACGTGGTGCTCACCGACAGTCAAGTCCACCACCCACCGACGCGGAAGGACACGCTGAACCCGTAGGTACCCTCCAATCACCCTACCTCGTCGTGGATCAACGCCGGCGACGACCGCAGCCTTCGGGCGCCGGCGAGCTCTGTTCAGAGTTTAAACCTGACGGGTGGGACCCCCCGTCAGCCTCTCTTTCTTCTCCTTTGAATCGTTTTCTGAAGGCGCCTTCGGGCAAAGTGTGTTTTCTCGCTGGGCTGGCGTATTTCATACCGAAGCGTTTTCTGCTTTTTCAAACGAGCCCCTGGATCTTTTCTGTTTCATCACAGATTAGTCCTTGGACTAAAACCCTTATATCTTTTAAACAAAAGATGCTTTTTGATTGATTCTTTTTCTGTCAGTCTTATATTTTTGTCTAGTTTTTTATAGAATTTATTTGGAAAAAATTGGAATAATTTTTATACACGCAACGGTATTCACGTTAGTGTACGGTTTCTTTATACCGTAGATTCCGGAGGAGGTAACGGAGCCGCGAACTTCGCCGAGCTAGACTCCGACTTCTCCGAACCAGGCAAGAATGTTTGAACCTTTGATATGATGGGTGTTTTGCATGTTTGCTTGAATAGTTTGTGCATGGCATATGGGCATCGGTGAGTGTTACGTTGCATGCAAGGCAACTAACCGAGTGCTTCGAAGTTTACTGCGATCTTTTGTTGAGAGATGACCTGATCATGTGGTGACATGAGAGGTAGTAAGATGGTATTGTTGTAGCATGCCAGTCTTATGTCATCTGATAAACTCCGACGTTAACGTGGACCGAGCCACGTTACCGTTCGTCCCCTTCCGTGCTGCCACATGTTTTCTGCAAAGAATACGGTTTAGTAAGTTGCAAACCTCTTTCCTTGTACACAGCAAATAGAGGGGCCGGGATGAGGGTTCCATGGCCCTGGATTAAAGCCAGTCATCTGGTCAGGGGGCATGGGTGTTTCCGGTTGGGACCGAGAGGGGGGCACCCCTTAGAGCGCGCGATATAAATTTGATCCCATGCTACGCGAGGTTGTAGCCTCCCCGTCTCAAAGTTTTTCTTGAACGTTGCTTGGGGTGATTCCTGGCAACGGAATGTGGAATGGGTGTGTACTGGATTGATGTGTTTCTCCTAAAATACCATAAACGGAACTAGTTCCTTGTGACTACTGGAATCTGTTGGCGGTGGTTAAGAGTACAAACTCTACAGAGTCAAAACCTTCCATGGTTGAGGACCTGGGTCAATGTATCCAAACAGTATCCATATCAGTCTCAGTGTCAGTCCCTGTGTCAGTCTCCGTGGAAATCCCCGGTGAACAAGTTTGAGTGGTAAACCCGGTCGAATGTTATTCCTGTGGATGGACTAACCATTTTATTATTTCGTACCTGAGTATTTCCTTGAAATGATTTAACTTCATGAGCTACTGGAATATTAAGTTATGAATTATAAGCCCTTTATGTGATGTCGCTCAGACGTCCGACTGTGGCACTCTCGTTATTTACTTTTGATATAAGCCCTTTATGTGATGTCGCTCAGACGTCCGACTGTGGCACTCTCGTTATTTACTTTTGATATAAGCCCTTTATGTGATGTCGCTCAGACGTCCGACTGTGGCACTCTCGTTATTTACTTTCGTTACAAGCCCTTTATGTGATGTTGCTCAGACGTCCGACTGTGGCACTCTCGTTATTTACTTTTGATATAAGCCCTTTATGTGATGTCGCTCAGACGTCCGACTGTGGCACTCTCGTTATTTACTTTCGTTATAAGCCCTTTATGTGATGTCGCTCAGACGTCCGAATGTGGCACTCTTGTTATTTACTTTCGTTATAAGCCCTTTATGTGACGTCGCTCAGAAGTCGGACTGTGGCACGCTCGTTATTTACTTTTGATATAAGCCCTTTATGTGGTGTCGCCCCGACGCCCGACTGCGGCATTGTTAATTTATTTGTACCCTTTCGAGGAGTCATTTCAGACACTCAATTGGCCCACAGTATTACATTGGGATTTCGGGAGGACTACCGCCCGACTTCCTTTTTATTTTCCCACGCATTGCTATTTTATTATCTGAGTGCGCAATTATTAATCTGTTCATATGCATCATGTTTGCATTTGTTATATCTTATGTCCAAACTGTCTTGCGAGTACTTTCATAGTACTCACCTGGCTTGTTGATTTGGCCAGATGTTGACGAAGGCGATCTCATGGATGATGAGTTTGATAGCGAGTCCGACGCCTAGAGGAGTCCCAGTCAGTCCCGTCCGATCCTGGATTTGGTCACTTGTATTTTATACGCTTCCGCCACCCAAATAAGAGTCCTCGAGCCTCACTCTGACGCTCGAAGATTTAGGAGTCATGTCACCCGCTTCACTGTGACATATCCACCACCACTTTTAGTGCGAGTCAATAGTTATGCCACCACACCCCTTGTGTCATATCCGCCTTTATGTATAATATCGGCGTGCTTGTAATAAATTGTTGAGCAGCCTCCGCTCAACCTTGTATTATATTTAGTACTCCTGGATTATTTCTGTAATCAAGAATTTGTCTACTAGTAAGAAGGATTCTTCTCTACTGGTCCGTTAAAGGGATCGGTTTCTCAATAAGTGTTTTATTGGAAAACCGGTCGTGACAAACACTTATTAACAACATGTAATTGGCCTCGCATATGTATCGGTATGTCTTTAATGACTACTGCCTTGTACATACTGCGCCTTGGTCCATTGCTCTAGTAACATCATGAATGACTCCATACCCCTGCTCCACCCTTTGCTGAACTACCCCCTGTTGCATTTAAGCAGTATGGTTAGACCCGCTAGTCATGGCCGCCTGAATACATGGCCGGAATAACACATCAATTGAGCTGAATCACCAGTTTATGGAAAATGTAAAGGCTCAGTTCACACGCCCCAATATGAATCCGCAACCAGCCCCAGAGACTCTGCAAGACTTTGCACGTCTCAACCCTGTCATCTACCGCAACTTAACTCGCCCCCTTGATGCTGATCACTGGCTCCGTGACATCACATTCGAGTTGAACTCTGCTGATGTAGCCCCTGCCAACTATGTCACCTTCGTGGCTTATTGCCTGAAAGGTCCCGCTGCTCACTGGTGGGACAGCCACATGCTTTCCTTACCTGTTGGAACCGCCATCACTTGGCCGGAATTCCAAGCTGCATTCCACGAGCCAATGTCGAACCACCATGGTTAGTCACCATGTCCCCGTTAAATTTGAAGGATTGAAATTCCATGTTTTCCCCATTGCTTTGAAGTCACCCAATATCAACCTCATTCTGGGAATGGAATGATCGAAAACACGTACCGCTTCTATCATTTGCACCACTAAGACCGTCCATCTATTACATCCTTCAATGGGATAGTAAGCTACCATGCTCATCCTGTTCGGAATGCCGAAGCACGGATTTATTCCTTGAATGCGTTAAACGCTTCTCCTCTTGTGAGAATTGAAAATGCTCCAGTCTTTTCTGAATTCCAAGATGTCCATCCAAAAGATCTACCCAGTCCATAATCTTGAACTTGCTATAGTTAAATTTGCACTGAGGTTGTGGCAACATTTCCTTCTTGATACGCGTTGCGAGATCTTCACCGATCATAAAAGTCTGAAGTATCGGTTACTCAGCTAGATCCGGATCTCCGTCAGCAGTGATGTATGAAAACAATTACAGACTATGACTACGGTATTTCTTATACCCCGGGCAAGGCTAGTGACATGGCCGATGCCCTGAGTCGCAAGTCTTATTGCAACAACCACATGGCCTATAAAGCTTAACCCCCCTGCAAGATGATCTCACTTATAGAGAGCATCCGATCTGCGCTCTCGTTCAAGCTGAACATCCAATCCGTCCGAGGGCTGTCAAATTTCTGAAAGTTCACTGCTCAAATCTTTCTGAAGATGTAGTCATTTGGGAACACGAGGATCGTCTTCGTGATGAATACCCCACTTTGTTTCCGTCTTCCTCCTAAATCTCGGGACGAGATTTCTTGTAGTTGAGGAGAATTGTGACGCCCGGATAATTAAGCTACAGTAATCCCCTGCTAATGATGCCAGGTCATCACTCCTACTGTTGCTGGTCCTCACTTGATCCAAATCATGATTCAAATTCAAATTCAATTAAAGTCAAAAATTCAAATAGGCCAAACATGAAAACTAAAATATTCAAAGTGTGGCAAATAATCCCTGGTTATTTGCCAAGTTGAAACCAACCTCTTTTGGATTTCCAAGTGCCCCTGGGATTGTATTTAGTGGTCCAGCAGCATATTAATTAACCTTTTCAATTTCAAAAAAATGCTTGAACAATTCCTTTGGCCCTGAAACTTTTTAGGCAACACCACAATATTGTGCCTGAATTATTTGCTAAGTTTCACATTCAACAAAAAATCATTTGATGCCTTGGTTTCATCCAAAACATTAGCTATCCTTTTAAATAGAAAACAAACAACAGAAACCCCCCCTCCCCCTGGGCCTTTTGGCCCAACTGGCCTCACTGGCCGAGCCAGGCCGGCCCACCTTGCCCTGGCTCCCTCGCTTCCCTGTTCACGGGAGGGCGTGGCCGCACCGATGCCCGCCACGGCACCGACCATCGCCGTGGCGGCCATCTGCCGTCTCCCCCGGGCCTATAAGGCGACCCTGACGCCTCTCCCTCGCGCTCCCGAACCCTAGCTACCCCAAATCACTTTCCCCCTTTTTTCTCGATCTGGATCGGGGAACCCTCCTCGCGCCCGATGCCGTGGCCCATCGCCGTTCGTCCTCACCATGATCGCCGTCGATTCGTCGTCGTTCGACCTCTTCCAGCCTCCTCGACCTCGCCCTCGCTCTCCTTCGCCTTGGAATGGAGCCGGGAAGCTCGTCCAACGATGCCCGCACCGAAAGCTCGCCATCCTCGTCTTCTTCTACCTTCGGCCGCTACAACGCCGTCGTCGATCCGCTCGACTCTGGTCCTCTCCGGCTACCACGAGCACACCAAGAACCCCGCTGTGAGCTCCTCCTCCATTCCCCCTGCTTGCAGCCTTGATTCGTTGCCGTAGCCTCTGTCCCGAGCTCTTCCGAGCTCGCGCGTACACGTACCTAAGTCTGTACCTAGCCACGCCCGCCTAGCCTTGCCCGCTGTCCCCGCGGCCACGCCGCGTCCGCCCGGGCCGCGCCCCTCCTCCAGCTAGCTGCTACTCTGCTGTCGGTCGCTGCTGCGCCGTGCTCCTGCCGCCGCCTGCAGCCATGCCCCCCCCGTGCGTACTGCCCCCGCCCGCAGCCCTCACTGTCATGCGGCCGCGGCCGCTTCCCCGACCGCTCCGACCGGCGGCTTCCCCGTCGCCGGCGACCTCGCCCCGTGCCCAGTGCCGCT